>NC_134496.1:22444007-22530576 GCF_040206685.1 Ascaphus truei | reverse complement strand
AGGCCCGGGCCGCGCTTCCCCTATCCGGTAGCGGCGCACGTGAGGGGGAGAGCAGGAGGCCCGGCCGCGCTTCCCCTATCCGGTAGCGGCGCACGTGAGGGGGAGAGCAGGAGGCCCAGGCCGCGCTTCCCCTATCCGGTAGCGGCGCACGTGAGGGGGAGAGCAGGAGGCCCGGGCCGCGCTTCCCCTATCGGTAGCGGCGCACGTGAGGGGGAGAGCAGGAGGCCCGGGCCGCGCTTCCCCTATCTGGTAGCGGCGCACGTGAGGGGGAGAGCAGGAGGCTCGGGCCGCGCCGCGAGGGAGGAGGAGGCTGGAGTTTGCTGCTCTCCGCGGCGCACGGTGAGGGTGATGGTGCGGCTGGGGATGTTGCGGAGCGTGGGGATTTGGGTGAGGTGGGGAGGGGGGAGAGAGTGAGGGGCACCGGGAGAGGAGGGGGGGGTGTGTGTGTGTGGAAGGTGAGCTGCGGTCCAACTGACGGGGGAGAGTGATATATATGTGTGTGTGTGTGTTTTTTTATTTTTTTTTGTTTGGCCCGTCACTCTGCCTCAGGCCAATGAGAGGTGCGGGGGCGGGCAGGCCAAGGGACCAATGAGATTGCCGCTAGGGACGCAGACATACAGTGAACTCAGAAATATATAGTAGATGTAAAACGTGAAAAGTTTGTGAATTGATTATGGAATTATTCTCACAATGAAAAGTAGAATTAAACAGGTTAAAATTGCACCCAACGCCTCTAAACATAGAAACAAGTCTGACATTTAATAAAAGTCACTTGATTAGTCATTTCATACGCTTACAGTATTATATCCATTGGAATGAAATGCCAAATGACAGCTCCCGGAAACCATGGCACAAAACAAAATGACTGAGCACCCGTTTCACATGCCAACGATGATACATGCTTAGTGAGTCTAGATCAGGGGTATCCAACGCCAGTCCTCGAGGGCCCCCAATAGGTCGGATTTTAAGGCTGTCCCTGCTTCAGCACAGGTGGCTCAATTAGTGGCTTAGTTGAAGACTCAGCCACTGATTGAGCCACCTGTGCTGAAGCTGGGACTGTTTGAGCCACCTGTGGTGAGTCCAAGAGATATTTTATTGCTAGGCGACAGAAAAAAGTAACGCCAGCCTCATTTCATTTTACTGTTAAAGCATATTTTAGAAAGTATTGTTTAGAAAGTAACTAAATAAGCCTGGTCGTTTTATGTTATGTAAAAGTAACTGTATAGCAAACAAAAAAAAGAGAACAAGTGGCGTGTTCTAGAAACCGATTTCATTCCCTTCGCTATGAGGAAGGGCAATTTGCTGTTGGGCCTCCTGGCAGGGAAGGGTTACAAAAAGTATATAGTAATAATTAATGCTACACTGCATAAGATGTTTATTTTATAATCATCCTTCCGACAACAAGCAACACTTTCCAGTGCAATATTTGCCAGTTGTCTGTGTGTGCTCATTTGCATGTCATTTCCCAGAATCCCCTTGCTGCAGTGGAAACATGGAGATCATGGGGAAACGCAGGGTTGCAGACCTGTCTGAGACATGTGAATGCGCTCATATGTGATATTTTTTTTTGTTATACTAGAGAAGATGTGATGTCTTCTTTGCTCAGATCTCACATTTTTTGCCCTTATAGGATAAATACAGCATTAATGAGGCAATCCAAGGCGGCAATTTTTCCCCCTAAAAATATAGGATTGATGCAGGGGGTCTCCGGAGCTGAACCCCTGTTAATTTCAGCTCTGAGGACCTCCTGCTTCCTAAGATACTTACCTGTGAATTAGGTGTCAGTATCTGCTTTGGCTCAGCAAGCAAGGATTTCAGGATATCCCTGTTACAGCACAGGCTCAGTCAGTGTCTCAGTCGAAGACTATCACCTGTGCTGAAGCAGGGATATCCATAAAAACCAGACCTGTTGGTGGCCCTTGAGGACTGAAGTTGTCCACCTCTGGGCTCGATCCACAGATCCATTAAATCAGGGCTCATCATTTGACATTACCTAAAACTGGAACGGACGTTACGTTATCTGAGGTTGGCAGGTATCCTAACATAGTTAATTATGTGTAAAAACCGTGTTACTCCGATCCAGAACCCTGTAACATGTCTAACTCAGGTTGGGAAAGAGAGAGAAAAACGTCAGGAAAAAATGCTATGTTAGTTAAATCCCACCTCTGTTGTGTTACATCCACTCTAACCCCACAAAAGCCCTATTTCAGGGCCTGGATGTTAATAACGGCACGTTTAGATACGACCTGTCTAACGTAACGTTAAGTTTGCTCATTAACTTTAACGGACCTTAGTGGATATGTGATGTTGTGAAAGATTCTTAGTTGCATGTCATTGTCACAAACGAATGTTATAGCCAAAGAACATGCTTGATGTTTTAATGTTTCTACACATACTGAGAGAGGATACAAAGACTCTATACCTGTGGTTTTCAATCCTTTTTCTCCCCATGTCATATTGCTCAGCAGCTGAGTCACCCCCATAACAGAACAGTCAGTCACAGGGGGCATAGGACAGAGACAGTCACAGAAAACACACAACACGACAGAACAAATACACCCAGGACTGAGAGACAACAAGTCTCATCTCTCTCCTGTCCATGCTGCTTCCTCCTCTGCTTGACCACACCCCCCAGGCTCGTGACACCACCTCCTGATTGGCTGCTGCTGGATAATATAGCCAATCGGGATGGAGCAAACTGCCCAGCCCACAAACAACTGCCCTGCTTTCTCCCTGCTCTGGGAGATCAGGGAACTTCGGCGGCCCCTTTTGATTCTCTCACGGAACCCTAGTGTGCCGCGGAACCCAAGGGCAGGACACAGAACCCCAGTACATGGCCACGGAACCCCGGTTGGGAAACACAGATCTATACACTGGGATATTAAACACTGTTACTAGAAACAGCCCTTTTTATTATCTAAACCTCTTGCAGCATTAACAATGTTACTAGAAATATCTTCGGTAGCTGTCAAAATATTGCAGGTACTTGGGGGGCAGAGGGGAATGGGACTTCCTAACCACCGACATCACATCGCAATCACATGTTATCTGCCATTCAAGTCAAACGGCAGTTACCGCGGGATCTCGGTGGAATTGGAGGTTAGTGATTTCTGGCAGAAGAGCGACTTTCAAATATACTGAAAACCTACATCCTGTATTTCTTTTTAGCTATGTTTCCTAAAACCTTCAAAAGTGTAACATCACTTGGTGCATCTCCGTTAATTACATGCCATGTGCACTTGTAGAGACATGAAGTGGCAAGAATGGGAACATTAAAATCATAATTACTTCCATCTGGACATCTAGGTTTATTGTGGCGATAGCTAGATTCACTTGTCATGTAGGAAGCAAATCAAACCCCTGCTTGTTGCACAAATAGTCATTTCCACTCAAGATAAATAACTCCACAGCATAAAAACCAATCGCTTGGGCTTAAATACTGCATACAGCTGCTCTAGAGTTTCCATATTTAACTAGATAAGACAAATCAAGTTTAGGTTTATGGATCAACAGTGGTTATATTGTAGATGGTATGGTCTTTGTAGTTTATTTCCCCCAAAAAGCCTTTTTTATAAGATTTATATAAAATTAAAAAAAACAGTTATGGAAATAAAAATCCATAAAACAATTTACATGACAATTTCTCTTTATGCCCAGGTTATACTGTGCCACAAACAGAAAGGGGTTGAGGAGGACCCTCCTGGAAGATCTGGATTGCCCAGGAAGAGTATGTATTTAGTAAGATCTTCATGTTCTGTTGTCCCCCTCCTAATTTTGCCCATGCCTTAATAGGATCACTACACAATATATTATTAGATATATAGTCTGGGTCGGAGTTCAAGTTTTTTTTTATATGTGCTACGAAAGAAAGGTTCATCAGGTAAATCAGTTTGGCTAAAGTTCTTAAATAACAAATCTGGAGACGTCCATTAGCTAATCCCCAATATTTTTACTGAGACAGGCCCAGCTGAAGCACTCAATGTTTGGGAATTTCACCCCCACGTTTCCCCCATTTCCTTGGAGTTTATCCAGGTTACTTCCTTTGTAAGGCAGAAAATATAATCAAAAGGTACAGGTAAATAAAATGTGAATGCGGGTATTTCCCATGCGAATACCTCCTGTTTTAAAAGTGCCATTGTGTACTGGAAAAGGAGGGGCGTAAGATAACCCCCTCCTAAACATGGACAAGTTGATGCATCATATTCTGTTCCCCATTAGGCTACGCTTATAGTGCCGGCGACAGCAAAGCGACGGTCAGGCGACGGTCGCTGGAAAATCAAATAGAGATGACTTCCGTGACGAATCCGTCGCGCCGCGCTTACTATAAGCGCACACGATGGCGGCAATGCATTTGGTTTGCCGCGATGTCGCTGTCGCCATCACTATAAGCGCAGCCTTACACAGACATGCACACATCTCATCACACATCCAGTTACTCACATACAAGGGGAAGAGAACACGCCGTGACAAAGGCTGAATACAGCACTAGCCGGAGGGATAGAGATGCAGCGCCCGTTATCCGACCATTCTTGACTTGGTTTTTCGAGATCTCCCCGAAATCCTTTCAAAATTTGCCGCGGCAGACTAATGGCCCATCGGAATAACACAGCAGGGGTCTACCTCTCTGTAAGAGACACGCAGTAAGAGTTTTATTTAATTTTAAATACTACGGTATTGTAGCAGGGGGTCTCCGGAGCTGAACCGCATTGATTTCAGGTCCGGGGACACCCTACATCCTGAGTAACAGGCCCCGTTATGGGGTGCCGGTATCCCCGCCATTTAAAAATCCTGTGGGTCACGTGTCCGTGGGATCTAAACAAAGCAGAGGGATACCGGCACCCCATAACGGGGCCTTTATCTCGGGAAGTAGGGGACCCCGAGGCTGAAATCAACTTTGTTCAGCTCAGAAGACCCCCTGCTCCTGCACACTAGTATCAACCCCCCCCCCAAAGAAAAAATCATTACCTTAGCGCATCGGTGCGCAAACTGGGGGGCACAAGATTGTTCAGGGGGGGGGGGGCGCGGCGGTTGCAGAGGCCCCACGCTCTTCCCCCAAGGCATTTAAATGAATGCCGGGGGATCACGTGTAGCCTCTTCAACTTCACTTACCTTCTCTTCGGCATCATGTGATATCACGTTGGCATGGCAACGTGACATCACGTGACCCCGTGGCATCATTTGACGCCGAAGAGGAGGTAAGGGGGGGGGGGGCGCGAGCAGGGAGGGAAGCAGGAAGATTGCGCACCGCTGCCTTAGCGGATAGCTGCTATGGTAATGAAGCTGCGTACATTTTATTTTTATTCATAGTGTGCGTGAGCAGAGGGTCTCCTGAGCTGAACAAAGTTGATTTCAGTCTCGGGGACCCCCTACTTCCTGAGATACAGGCCCCGGTATGGGGTGCCGGTATCTCTCTGCTTTGTGTAGATCCCACGGTCACGTGACCCACAGGATTGTAACATGGGGATACCGGCACCCCATAACGGGGCCTGTATCTCAGGAAGTACGGGGTCCCCGGACCTGAAATCAATGCGGTTCAGCTCCAGAGACCCCCTGCTACAATACTGTAGTATTAAAATTAAATAAAAACCCCCGCGATCGCCTGTTAGAGGCGCGCAGGTAGAGTGACTGATTCAGCCTATCTCGTACTGCGCGTCTCTTACAGACTGGTAGACCCCGGTAGGATTCACAATGCAGGGACCCCCGCTGTGTTAATACGATGGGCCATTAGTCTGCAGCGGACCTTCTTGGACCACCACGCACTAAAGTGCGTGATTCAACCCGGTAAATGATCGGAACGCGGCTGCTGCATCTGTATGGTTCAGAAGCAGAGTGTAGATTGGTTTTACATTAAATCAATAACAGAGTATTATTTTATTTCCCATTGGCGTGCTGTGTAGCACTACGAAGAATCCATAGTCAAGCGCTTTCACATTTTGTTCCCACTCAGAAAAAAATGTAATTACACAATCATCGCACTGCGTTGCTGACCCTTCCGGCAGCGACGGGGTTGCCAGGCGGAAAGCACAACGCTCTACGGGATTAGTGGGGGGATAACTAGGCCAGGTGGGGGGCAACTCCAGTCCACAAGCAACACCAACAGGTCAGGTTTCAGGATATCCTTGCTTCAGCACAGGTGGCTCAATCAGTGACTCAGTCGAAGACTGAGACACTGATTGAGCCACCTGTGCTGAAGCTGGGACGGATTGAGCCAGGGATATCCTGAAAACCCGACCTGTTGGTGGCCGTTGAGGACTGGAGTTGGCCACCCTGTTCTAGACAGTTCTATCATTGTGAAGAAATCCGTGCCACGATGCGCGCTGTGTCGCCATCCTACCTGTTTGGTTCTCAGCCTGGAATCCTCGGACAGGTTGTTGTAGGTATAATGAGCCTGCGTCACTCCACAAAACAGAACTGCGACAATTCCTGCAAAAGCAAGGTTCACAAAATCAGGGGATACACATACACCAAGCAAGGCAATGTCACAGATACAGTGTTACTGATAGGATGCAGCGAGAGGTTTGTAGGAACCATTCATGCGCTTTTCTATTATTATTATTTTAACACAGGATTGAAGCAGGGGGGTCTCCAGAGCGGAACCCCCTTAATTTCAGCTTAGGGGACTCCCTGCTTCCTGACATACAGACCTTCAAAGGGGGCGCCGGTATCTCAGGAAAGTTTCAATCTCTTGCGTCACGCGGGCCAATAGGAAGCCGCACCTGATGACGTCACAGCTTCCTATTGGCCCACAGGGCGCGGGAGTTTTGAAACTCTGCCGTTACGTGATCCCTGCTAGTTGAGCAGAATGGCTACCGGCGCCCCCTATGGAGGTATCTCTGGAAGCAAGGGGTCCCCGAAGCTGAAATTAATGGGGTTCAGCTCCGGAGACCCATTGCTTCAATCCAATGTTACAAATAAAATAAAAGGGAAAAGAAACCAGCATGGGTTGCCGCTTTAAAACACCAGCAGCAGTTAAACGGCCATACTCATCATGGGCGCCAAAGGTGCCAGCTACTTTTACAAATGTAAGAGTGCACAATTAATCGTTACAGTGCCGAGGGTCCTGCGGACCCAGAGTATCACCGGATCCCCCCAAACTTCCTGAGTCTTGTGATCACTCCTGGAACAATCACATGGTGCAAATGGGGGGCGGATGCCGGAAACGCGAGTGGGGAGAGCCGCTTCCATTTGAACTGAGCTTGCAGCTCCATTAAACGGTCGGCCTGATCTGCCCCCAGGTACGTCATAAGGGCGCTCTATAGGTTACAGTCTGATGTCATGATACACACTGGTGTTAAATGCCCTGCTGTAACTCCATAATGGGGATGTTTCCGGCACGACCAATGGAAATGGTACCGAATGGTGGAAACTTGGTGAAATGGTAACAAGTGGTAAAAACTGGATTGTACAAATTAATATTCTCTCAGAAGCCAACTATTAGTGGATAGGGAACAGAAGCCACATTTCATTTAATATAAACTACTGTATATATAATACAAAAATCTGTAAACAAAATGTGAATGGGAAACCAAACAGCACTCAATATAACCTCGGGTAACTAGGAAAACAGATGGACTAATTAAAACTAGCGGGAGGCAAGATGAAGGATGTGGGGGAAAGGACGGACTACCCCACGGTATAAATATAGTTACACAGTATATGAGGTTGAAAAAAGACATCCATCAAGTTCAACTTATGCTAAATTTATATGACAGATACTTTATCCTATATCCGTACTTACAGTATATTGATCCAGAGGAAGGCAAACAAAAACCCCAGTGACATATTATCCAATGATATCTCATAAGGGGAAAAATTAATTCCTTCCTGACTCCGAGTATTGGCAATCAGATTACTCCCTGGATCAACATCCTTCCCATGTTACTTATTTGGTATATCCCTGTATACCTTTCCTTTCTAAAAAGATGTCCAACCTTTTTTTGAACAAATCTATTGCATCTGCCATCACAGTCTCCATGGGTAATGAATTCCACATTTTAACTGCCCTTACTGTAAAGAAACCTTTCCTTTGCTGCTGGTGAAATCTCCTTTCCTCCAACCTAAAGGGATGACCCTGAGTCCTTAGTACTGCCCTTGGGATGAATAGTTCTTTTGAAAGCCCCTTGTACTGTCCCTGAATATATGTGTATATTGTTATCATATCCCTTCTTAGACGCCTCTTTTCTAATGTAAATAAATCTAATTTAGCTAGCCTCTCCTCATAAGTTAGATTGTCCATCCCCTTTATTAATTTGGTGGCTCTTCTCTGCACTCTCTCTAGTTCCATAATGTATTTTCTAAGGAGTGGTGCCCAAAATTGTACTCCATATTCAAGGTGTGGCCTTACTAATGCATTGTAAAGGGGCATAATTATGTTTACTTCCCTTCCATCTATTGCCCGTTTAATGCAAGATAAGATATTGTTTACCTTTGCAGCTACTGCATGACTTTGGGCATTATTGCTAAGCCTGCTGTCTACAAGCACTCCTAAATCCTTCTCCATCAAGGATTCCCCCAATTTATCCCCATTTAATATGTAATTCGCCTTTTTATTCTTGCATCGCAAATGCATAACCTTACATTTATCTGTATTTAACCTCATCTGCCATTTACCTGCCCACGTTTCCAGTCTCTCCAAGTCCTCCTGGAGAAAAATTACATCCTGCTCTGATTCTATTACCTTACACAATTTAGTATCATCAGCAAAGATGGAGACTTTGCTCTTGATGCCAACCTCAACGTAATTAATAAACAAGTTAAAAAGCAGGGGACCCAGTACCGATCCTTAAGGTACTCCACTCACGTCCTTAGCCAAACCTGAAAAAGTTCCATCTACTGTATGGCAACCCTCTGTTGTCTGACCTTTAACCAGTTTTCAATCCAGATGCATATATTTTTACTGAGTCCAATTTTCTTTATTTTGTACACCAATCTCGTGTGGAACCGTATCAAAAGCCTTTGCAAAATCTATTTTGGAAAGCCCAGTTTCAATTTCTGAGTTGGTCCTTCGGAACATCTTTGCCCTCCTACTGTCACCGTACGTCCTTCCTACCTACCAATTCGATTGTAAGCTCTTCGAAGTAGGGACTCCTCTTCCTAAATGTTAATTTTTAAGTCTGAAGCACTTATTCCCATGATCAGTTATTTGTATTATTTGTTATTTATATGAATTGTCATGTGTATTACTGCTGTGAAGCGCTATGTACATTAATGGTGCTATATAAATAAAGACAGACAATACACCTATCATGAGACTATGATACCGCCATGAAAATGGCCAACTGATGTTGTATAACATGGTCTTTGGAGCCCAAGTCTCCTCTTCATCTATCACAGGGGCGGCCAACTCCTGTCCTCAAGGGCCACCAACAGGTCAGGTTTTAAGGATATCCCTGCTTCAGCACATGTGGCTCAGTCGAAGACCTTCACCTGTGCTGAAGCAGGGATAGCCTTCACCTGTGCTGAAGCAGCGATATCCTTAAAACCTGACCTGACTTTAGGACTAGAGTTGGCCACCCCTTCTCTATCACATCTGCGTGTCATGCCATGCTGATCTAAAAAATGGAACCACAACCTGCACAAAGTTATTATCCGTTCGACTTCATAGAGAAACAGACGAAAATACAGAATTCTTGTACTTTCAGAGGGAAAGCCAGGAGTGTAGCATTGACAACTAAAAAAACCGATTGAATGGCTGATCCCTCGCCAACCTGTCTGCTGGGGGAGTATGGGTGGGAATATGTATCCCAGCACTTGTGATGTAGTGTGCCAGTGAACCAACAAACGTCCTAAGAACTACATCTAATTAAGTATTTTTTAAAGATCATTAACTTCACACAGCTGTGAAAGAGCTATTGACAGCACAGGGAATCATAATGTTTGCCTACAATATCACACTGCTGGGATTCATATTTTTTGGAGTGCCTTACAATGAGGAAATTAAGGAGCCGTTACTTTAGGATTTTATCTTACGTAATGATGTCTGGCACATATTAACTAATTTACTGCTGGTGAGAAATAATGACCGTTGAATTGGTGAAAGCTTCAGCAGTCACAGGGTTAAAAAATATATTTCATGTACCCAAAAAATGTAAAAATAGCTCCGTGAGTAAAGACACTGACACGGAGTGTGAAGCAGGAGAACCTGGTTCAATTCCCGGTGTCAGCTCCTTGTGACCTTGGGCAAATCACTTTATGTCCCTGTGCCTCAGGCACCAAAACCAGATAATAAACTCATCTGGGAAGAGACTGTGTCTAACAATCCTATGTGCTGCGTACCATGCCCTGTCCTGTAATTGACTCCCGTTTGGAAAAAAGCACTATTTGAAATAAAGTTATTATTATTGAAGGGAAACTTCTTTGCTGGCACCTACAGGGTTTTCATGGGGAAAAAATCCTTGTCCTGTAGCGAAAAACCGTAACGCAGTTGACGTCACAGAACTAATGGGCCCGTCGTGCTCGCGCATGCGCAAAAAACAAGCATTGTAGCCCGTACGGAGCTTACACTAAACGCATGCGCACAAGAAGGGGTTGTGGGCTGCATGAGCACCACGGCCCTCTACGCATGCGCAACACGTAAACCGGACCGAGGGGCAGAAGAGGAGCCGGGGAACACTGGGCAGGGATATAAAGGAGCAAGAAGGTAGGGACCGAGCCCCAGGGTTGTAAAAGAGCCGCGTCCCCCAAGGCTGAAACAGACACACACACAGTGACACACACACACACAAACAAGGAAGTCACAGTTAGTATAAATATAGAAATGCAAATAGCTAAAACAGGGGGTTTGTGCAGAGCACACGCGTTCTAAGTCACACTTCTTTGCGTTTTGTCACTTAAATTGTGTTTTGATTTTTAATTAAAAACACCATCATCACAAATACAATTTCTGTGACAAAAGACAAAGACGTTTCACTTAAAATGCGCGTGCTCGGCACACACACCCTTTTTTATTAGAATAGGTCAGCGGTTTTCAACCTTTTTTTGGTTAGGGAACCCCAGAATTCGATTTTGACATTCTGGGGAACCCCAACCCTTGCCCCCCGTCTCTCGCCCTCCCCGTTGCCCCGTCTATCTCCCCCCTTTGCTCCCTCTCCCCCTTGCGCGCGTGCACACTCTCCCATTTACACCCCCACAACCACACCAACTTACAATCACCCAACACACACACACCGGACCAGTTTAGGAGTGAAGCTCTTGGAACGTGTCCCCCCCATCTCGCCCCTTCCCTGTGAGAATGCGCAGGCAGAGAGAAGGAGACCGGAGCAGGCAGAGAGAAGAATAGCAGTGAGCTGCCTGCTGCTGAGCTCGGGAGATGCTGGGTCACTGCTATGCAGGGGTGCAGCCATGCCCCCCGGTCCTGGGATAGCTGGGAGAGTTGTCACGGCTCTCCCCACCTGGCGGCCGTGGAACCCCGGAGGGGAAAACCATTGCAATAGGGTGAGCATATGTTTATATGGGATATATCCATAAATGAGAAAGTATCATTTATAAAACCTGTTCACATCATCTAAGAAAACGTTTAAAGCAAATGTTCTGCTTTATATAAAAGTTCATAACTATTCCTGATAACGAACCACTGAAGCCTAACAAGTTGAGTCGTTTAATAAATGAATGTGCTTGGACGTGCATGTTAACGTTGGTGATCCTGTTTCCCAGGTTAGTAATTCTGGAGCTTCCTTTGTTATTTTTTACTTGCATGCACAGCCAACTCGAATGGTGTTATACAGTAAAATAGATCAGATCTGACGTCAACCACTTTAAAGAGGCCTGAGCTTTAACAATACATTATAATATTTGTGGCTATGTATGAATCAGACTAATATAACACCATGCCTTGTGTCCGTTATTTATCTCTGTGTGCTTCAGCACCAAGTTTCATACATTTGCTGCATGTTTTAAGCCAGGTCAAAATCAGCTCTAGTAGTATATTATATATATATATATATATATATATATATATATATATATATATATATATATATATATATATATATACACATATACATATACACCCCCCCCCCCTCCCTCCCCCTCATCTGTCTTCACTTCACCTCAGACTCTCTTAGGCTGCGTCCATAGACACTGCAGCCGTGCGGAGGCTGAGGGAAAGCGGGTGCTTTCGGGGGCGTGTCTATGGGCGGGCCAGTGATGTCACAGAGCTGGTTCGCCCTCATTGGGCGAACCGCTCACGTGACCGCCCTATCGCGCTAGAAATCAGTTTTGACTGATTTCACGCGCCCCCTCCCGCTTCCGCGCGCACTCTGTATAGACGAGATCACTGCCTTTAGGCAGTCTGATCGCTCAACGTGCGGACGTGTCCGCGCGGTCTACCCCTGTATGGACGCAGCCTTAGAAATAACACTGGAGTCGCAGAGAAGGCAGAAGCGGAAGGCTTTTAGCCGTTTGCTGCCTTTAGCGGATGTTCCTGATATTACAGCTGCTCTGTTATTGGTCTTGGGTAACATATTGCAATGTATAATGAAGCCTTTCCATCTTCACACATAACCTGCTCTCACAGTTCTATCCCCGCACAATCCCCCCGACTTCTTCCACAACGCCAACTTCTTCAATTAACAAGCAGTTATCCAAAACACACCAACCTTCTTATCCCCCTGTACCTTATGTTTCCACTTACTGGTCCTTATAGATTGTAAGCTCCTTGGGGCAGGAGCCTCCCTGCCTACTTTATCAATGTATGTTATTTTATTGTTTTCGTCCTACAACTGTTCTGTGCAATACGATGGCACGTCATATATAAATTATAATAAATATATATCTCACACGCCAGCCTCGGTTGCCTCTCGGCGATTGCCGATAGTTTGCACCGCAGTGTGAAGCCAGGCGTCCTCCAACTCGGTGCGTTATATGTGGTGAGGAGCCTGTGGATTCGGCCCGCATTCTGGCATCCTGTGGTGAAGCTCCGGAGTGCCTGTGTATCAACTGGGACATTGGCAGCACATTTGATCGGGGACTTTCGCTCTATTGGTGACCTGAACTGCTGTATACCCTCCCCGGTGACGTCACAACAACGATTGAGATTTTATCTCGCATATGCTCCTTTAATCTGTCCTCTTTTGACAAGAGGTCCAAGAGTTTTTTATTTTGTTTTATTAAATGTACTCATACAGTATCACGCTATGGAGCTTGCGCTTCTTTTTCTTTTAGGTATTTTGGATGTGGCAACATCATTCCTGAAACAGCAGTTTGCTCCTATCAAGATTCACCACTATTGTCTGGCATTGGACTTTATCTCCTCATTTCAAGTATCGGTTGGATCAATCATTTATTGATTATGTATATATACATTTGTATATGTGTAGTTATTGATTATTAGAAGGATACCTGTTTTATGGTTCAGAACATATAGTTACTGTTGATACAAACACAGTATAATTTGGTATACTACAGTTACATGACCCCTAACATGCACCGTACACAGATATAGGTGCACTTTATAGCGCTACTTTGTTGTTTCTGTTTGTCTATACACACACACACACATATATATACATACATACTTGAAAACGAGAGGTAACTCTCAATGCATTACTTCCTGGTAAAACATTTTCATAAATAAAATAAACACACACACACGGTAATCCCTACTCTGACTCTTCTGTCTAACCACAACACATTCTGTTTGTAAATGTTACTGTGAGCCGCTAAAATCAGCACAAATTACTTTCAAAAACTTCTAGATTTTCTTTATGACTTTCAACATCATGTTAAAGCAAATACACCCAATCTGTAAGTCTGACAGCGAGCTGGGTTCTGGCTATATTTTAGCAGATGAATTCTGTTTAAATAATATACAATTTCACTAACCGTAAAAAAGGACTGTTTTTATTTTTTAAGAGGCTGACGGTTTTGTCTTCGCGTCACACGTACACTCTCACCGCACGAGGTGTCGCTAAGCATCACTAAAAACATAGAAGCAACCAACATGCAAAGTAGAACTCCAGCTCATAGCTCAACGCACAGTGTGATAATGAGTTATTCAGACTTTTAGGAGAGCAGATGTTAAATTGCAGCCTTGCTGCCATAAACAAGCAGGGAGTTGACACATCAGCTGGGCATGCTTTGTGGATTATGAGGTTTGAGGATTATCGGAGGTCTCTTTAAATATGAAATACTTCGAATATAACGAGATAAGTGGGCCATCTTTACCATTAGAGCTCATTTAGCAAGCTTTAGATGTCTCTCAGGGGCTTTCTGGTCATTACTGCAGTTGATGACATCATGTGCCAAGTACGCTACTGTCTTCCCATGTAGCTTTCTCCAGCTGGCTAATTTACAAGCCTTTTGCCGGTCTTAAAATCATGTGTCCCAAACTGGTCTTTCTGAAGCCCATCAGCTTGAGGCAAACTAGACACATAATGCAGTCTGCCTACTACAATTCCATCCAAGGTTGTTCCCTGGTCTATAGAT
This sequence comes from Ascaphus truei, assembly GCF_040206685.1. Taxonomy (NCBI): domain Eukaryota; kingdom Metazoa; phylum Chordata; class Amphibia; order Anura; family Ascaphidae; genus Ascaphus; species Ascaphus truei. The sequence continues at coordinate 22,516,152 of NC_134496.1, read as the reverse complement.
ACAAGAACATTCATCTATTATGCATTGTTGGGGTGATTAAGGTGATAACCACAAACCTTTGCATATGTGGATCATATAGCCAATGCTTTAATTATGAAGGTGAATAAAAAGCCTTACTTTTTAATGAGTCATTAACTCACCGTACTTTGATATTTTCTAAGTGCTTTCAAGGTGAATTTACTATTACGACACAGCACTCCGCAGGGCAGGGGTACCCCAGTCCAACAGGTCAGGTTTTCAAGATATCCCTGCTTCAGTACAGGTAGCCGTCACGCTGTGCTCACCACAAACAAGGCGGGACCATGGTGCTGAGATGGGAAAGGATATTACGCCCCCACAGCCACGGGGGCTCGACTGGAGTGTAGAGTAAGTCGGAATAGCCGGGTCGAGGTTGGAGAGGTACGAGTCGTCGTTATACTTGCCGGGGTCATAGGAGGAGAGGTATGGAAGGTTGCAGGTACTATTAGCCGGCTCCGGGACTGGAGAGAGTAGAGTCGTCGTGGTCCAAATAGCCAAGGTCAGGGTAAGAGAGAGCAGAAGGGTCGTTTGTCTGGAAGCCGAGGTCAGGTTTGGAGAAAAGCGGATGGTCGTGGAAAGCCAGGTCGGTACACAGGAAGATAAGCAGCGAGACAAGACAGGACAAGACGGTGGAGGCAGAAAAGAGGTGAGTTCAACGCAGCAAGAACTATGCTCAGCCAAAGTGCTAGTGGCACAGCTGAGCATATGTAGGTGAGAGCGTCCAATGAGAGAACAGCAGCGTGGAGGTGAGTGTAGAGAGAGGGCTGTGAAAGGAGGCAGAGCAACAAGGCTCAGGTTAGCTCCCTGGGATGGAGCGTGTGTGCTGCGTGTGAGTCCGTGCGAGTTGCGCGTGCCCCCCGTCCTCGCGAAGGGACGGCTTTAAGGGGTTGGAGCGGGTGCACGCGCGCCTGAAGCGCGAAGGCTGCAGGAGGGAATGGCGGAACCCAGGGAGACAGGAGAAGGTGTTGGAAGAGAGGTGGCCACCGGAGCGGGTGAGCGGGGAGTGCGCAGAGGGCGGTGTGACTCCCTGAACCTTACAGTAGCTCAGTCAATGACTGAGACACTGATTGGACCAACTGTGCTGAAGCAGGGATATCCCTAATACCTGGCCTGTTGGTGGCCCTTGAAGACTGAAGGGGTTGGCCACCCTTGCCATAGGAGATTCCTTCCCCCACCGGGGTAGCTGACGGTATTGGAAGACGGTAAAAGTGTCATTGCTTTTCAATGGGATGTTATTCTCCCATAAAGCCGCTATTGGTTTTTGTGCCACTTTTTCCCGTGGTTTGCGGTCGGGACACAAAATAAAATCCAATGAAAGCGCACATACCAATAGCGACATATGCGCCGCGACGAACTGCACAGCTTCTGTCTCATGAAGAGATTTGAGATTTTGTTTTTCACAGGCGACGGCCGCATCACGTGATTTGCACGGCCAATCATAGTGCATCTTAAACAAACCCACTGTCTCCTCTGCAGTGGTGCTACACATCGCTTCTGCATGTGCACATGTAGCGTCGCTACGATGACATCACCGGATCGCTCTGCAGTTTCTGCTATAATTGATGCCTATGGCCACGGTGGGCACGCAATGGAGCGTATCGCCGTGCCCGTTTCTGCAGCGATCCGTGGACTTGGTTTTGCGATGGCACGCAGGGGGGATGGGAGGGGTGGGGGGTAAAGACGGCGCTCTTTTTTTGTGCTTCCCCCCTCCAAAAAAAGTTTTTGTCCTCAGCCATTATCATGCATTAATTTATTTTTATTTTTGAAACTATATACTGTACACACTGTGTGTGCTACACTTTTTTAAAGTTTGGATTAAGAAAATATACAAGAAAATACAGGTCGATATTTCTATACTACATTATAAAAAATGGTGAAAACTTTCTAAATACAGTATTTTAATATTGAGATATACTTGTTGAAGTGGGTTTTTTTTTTGAGCGATGTGAGAGATGTGGATACATTTGCATGTATGTATAATATATATATATATTACCATGTTAAAAATGGTTATTGAGGCAAAAAGTGACACTGGGTGCTCATTTGCATGTCATTTCCCAGAATCCCTTGCTGCAGTGGAAGTGCTGTATGCTGGGTGATAATGGGGAAAGGCGGGGTTGCAGACCTGCCTAAGACATGCAGATGAGCATACAGCTATATTTGCATATTTGCTTTCCTGTGGAGGGTTTTTGTCACTTTTTTTACTCACCATAACTTAACTCAGTATTATGGTTTGGCCTATCCCATAAGCCTCTCTTGCATTCCCAGTAAAATCAACCCCACACTGATGAGACCCATCAAGGTCGAAACAGCTGTCTGTGGGTGGTTTTCTGGGTATGCACCTTAACCCTGGCTGTGCTCAAAGCTGTGACCATGCAGCAAGCTTAAGCCTATAGGGAACCATGTTAAAAATGGTTATTGAGGCAAAAAGTGACACTGGATGCTCATTTGCATGTCATTTCCCAGAATCCTTTGCTGCAGTGGAAGTGCTGTATGCTGGGTGATAATGGGGAAAGGCGGGGTTGCAGACCTGCCTAAGACATGCAGATGAGCATACAGCTATATTTGCATATTTGCTTTCCTGTGGAGGGTTTTTGTCACTTTTTTTACTCACCATAACTTAACTCAGTATTATGGTTTGGCCTATCCCATAAGCCTCTCTTGCATTCCCAGTAAAATCAACCCCACACTGATGAGACCCATCAAGGTCGAAACAGCTGTCTGTGGGTGGTTTTCTGGGTATGCACCTTAACCCTGGCTGTGCTCAAAGCTGTGACCATGCAGCAAGCTTAAGCCTATAGGGAACCATGTTAAAAATGGTTATTGAGGCAAAAAGTGACACTGGGTGCTCATTTGCATGTCATTTCCCAGAATCCCTTGCTGCAGTGGAAGTGCTGTATGCTGGGTGATAATGGGGAAAGGCGGGGTTGCAGACCTGCCTAAGACATGCAGATGAGCATACAGCTATATTTGCATATATATATATATATATATATATATATATATATATATATATATCTATCTACTATATATTTCTGAAAGTGTCCTATGTGTCCGGGTCTGTATGTGTCTCCCTGTGTCCCTCCCCGTGTCCCTAGCGGCAATCTCATTGGACCTTGGGCCAGGCCAATGAGATTGCTCCCTTGGGCCGCCCGCCCCCGCACACCTCTCATTGGCCTGAGGCGGAGTGAAGGACACACACACACACACACACACACACACACACACACACACACACACACACACACACACACACACACACACACACATCACTATACACACACACACACACACACACACACACACACATCACTATACACACACAACCCCCCCACACACACGGTGTTACATACATTAGCGGGGCTCACAGTGTTAGCAGCACATCTCCCGCTCTCTTCCCCACCGGTCCCGGAGGCTCCGCCTCTTCCTCCGCCTCTCCCTGTTTCCCGCGCTTTCACCCCCCCCCCCCTCTCCACGTGGGAGCTGCCGGACGGGTGAGGGAGCTGCCGGACGAGTGAGGGAGCTGCCGGACGGGTGAGGGTGCTGCCGGACGAGTGAGGGAGCTGCCGGACGGGTGAGGGAGCTGCCGGACGGGTGAGTGAGCGGCCTTCATCTCCCCTCACCCCCCTTCACCTTCCCTCACTCACTTCCCCTCCACCACCCCCCCCCCGGCGCCGCTACAGTCAGCGGGGGAGCGGAGTGAGCGAGCGAGCGCCAGGGACACAGCGGGGGAGCGGCCACAACACGCTGCCTCCCGCCTCAGATCCACGTGGGAGCTGCCGGACGGGTGAGTGAGCGGCCTTCACCTCCCCTCACCCACTCCTCACTCCACTTTCCCTCCCTTCCACTTTCCCTCCCTTCCACCTCCCCTCCCTCCACCTCCCCTCCCTCCACCCCCCTCCACTTCACCTCCCCTCCCTCCACCCCCCCTCCCTCCACCCCCCCTCCACTTCACCTCCCCTCCACCCCCCTTAACCTCCCCTCCACCCCCCCTTAACCTCCCCTCCACCTCCCCCTTAACCTCCCCTCCACCCCCCCCCCTTAACCTCCCCTCTACCCCCCCCCTTAACCTCCCCTCCACCCCCCCTTCACTTCCCCTCCACACCCCCCTTCACCTCCCCTCCACCCCCCCTTCACCTCCCCTCCACCCTCCCCTCCACCCCCACCCCTCCACCCCCCCCCTTCACCTCCCCTCCACCCCCCCCTTCACCTCCCCTCCACCCCCCCCTTCACCTCCCCTCCACCCCCCCCTTCACCTCCCCTCCAACCCCCCCTCCAACCCCCCCTTCACCTCCCCTCCACCCCCGCTTCACCTCCCCTCCACCCCCGCTTCACCTCGCCTCCACCCCCGCTTCACCCCCGGTTCACCTCCCCTCCACCCCCGCTTCACCTCCCCTCCACCCCTACCTTCACCTCCCCTCCACCCCCACATTCACCGCCCCCCCTCCACCCCCACATTCACCGCCCCCTTCACCCCCACCTCCACCCCCCTTCACCCCCACCTCCACCCCCACCCCCCTTCACCCCCACCTTCACTCCCCCCTTACAACCTCCCACCTCCCCACCCCCCCTTCCCACCACCTCCCCCCCTTCCCACCACCTCCCCCCCTTCCCACCACCTCCCCCCCCCTTCCCACCACCTCCCCCCCCCTTCCCACCACCTCCCCCCCTTCCCACCACCTCCCCCCTTCCCACCTTCCCACCACCTCCCCCCCTTCCCACCTTCCCACCACCTCCCCCCCTTCCCACCACCTCCCCCCCCCATACCACCTCCCCTCCACCCCCCTTCATCTACCCTCCACCCCCCCTTCATCTACCCTCACCCCCCCTTCACCTCCCCCCCAGCCCCCCACCTCCACCCTTCCCACCTACCCCCTCCACCTCCCCTTCACCTCCCCTCCGCCCCCCCTTCACCTCCCCTCCGCCCCCCTTTCACCTCCCCTCACCATCCCCCCCCTCACCACCCATCCTCCTCACCTCCCCTCCGCCCCCCTTCACCTCCCCTCACCACCCCCCACCACCCCTCCGACCTCACCTCCCCTCCTTCAATGCCTTTCGTCCGCCCTCCCGCCTCTGCCTTTCGCCCACCCGCACTTCTGCCTTTCACCCGCTCACCGCTCACACCCCTGCGCCACACAGCCGCCGCACGCACTCAACAGACACCCGCCACTCGACACACACCCGCCGCCTCTCACCCACCCCACACACTCGACACACACCTGCCGCATCTTGCCCCTACGCAACAATATCACTGACCAGCTGTCACCCGCACTCGCCACACACCCGCCGCCTCACACCCTAGCAGGACCCCGACCCACAGCCAGCACTCACTACCCACGCGCCACCCGTACTGAACACCCACCCGCCGCCTCACACACGCTCACACCCTAGCAGGACACACGCCTCACATTTTCACATCACTTATGTCACCAAAATATACATTGTACTGTGGTGTGGTTACAATAAACCATTTTTATACAACATCGTATTACATTTTCTTCCATCTTTCTTTTCAACATTATTATCCAACCTTTCCAACAAACAGTCACCTATTGTTCCACGATTTATAAATAATACTACCTATTACGCATTTACATCCCGGGCAACGCCGGGTCTCTCAGCTAGTATATATATATATATATACAGTGTTCGACAAACCTATACATTTGCTCACCCCGGGCGAGTGGATTTACCATCGTGGCAAGCTCCTATTGGCCCAAGCAGCACACGTGTGGTACTAGGTGGCGAGTAGATTTTTTTGTTCGGCGAGAAGATTTTTTGGTGATTTGTCGACCACTGTGTATATATATATATATATATTTTTTTTTTAAATTTGTGTAGCACAACAACTGCAGAGTTCAACGTACAATAATGTATTTGACAGTATCACCAGGCAGAAGAGTGGTGATTCGTCTACCTTCGCCCTCATTGGTTAAAAAAAAAAAACATGTGCTGCCCCTGCGTGAAAAGACAAATGTCTTGTCTTCTGAAAATGTGGTCGCACCATCGCGCTTGATCGTGCGCGCGGATTATGGGTGACCCCGTAGAGGGCCGGATCTTGTTCGCGCCGCGCACGCTGTCGCGATCACTGTGGACGAGGCCCAACTCTGCTGTCCGTGCAACAGACAGAAAGCAGAGACGGAGACCAACACCGCGAGATGAGGAGACGAAACCACGTGATGCGGACGTAGATTGAGATGATCGCCACGGCGGTGACATCCATGCCACTCTGCTCCGCGTCTTGTTGTACTCTAACTGCATTTATTCTTTTAAACACTAAGTGCACTGTGCATACTGTATGTTACCTTTATTCCACCAGTAATAAATTGGATTACACTATGTCCCCTCCCTGTCTCCTAACCCACGAGTTATGTGACCCCAGCAGATCAGGGGAAAGATGTGTAAGAAGTGACCCCATACCAGAGTTCCGCTGAAACCCGTCTGCAGTAGAGGTATTCCAGAGGGTGACCCCATTATACAAGCATCTACAGAGACATGTTCTTGTGAGTTTGCCAATTGTAGTGCGGAGGTGTTAACAGAGCTCACACTATGTTTTGTTTTTCTTTCTTTTTCCCAGTACTATAGTGTACATTTTCCAACAAAGTAAGTTATGGCGATTAAAAAAAAAGTGACCAAAACCCTCCACCGTAAAGTGTGCTGCAAATAAAAACACCACTTATGTAGTAAAATTGAAGCTCAGAGAGTATAAATAAGCCTCATTAAGCTTTAATGAGCGGCAGTTCCATGTGTATCAGGTTGGAATTAAGGGGGTGGTTCATGTTCCAAGTCCAGTAGAAGGTCATTGGTCCAGTAGAAGTATTGATTCATTGTAGGTTGCGATACCTGTTTGGGGACCAACACAAGTTTTTTTTTTTATAGATTAAATTAATATGTAGAGCTTTCAAAACCTCATAAGCCAAAAACAGCATCTAGCATGCCAATGGTTAAAGCTGGGATTCCTTGCTTCACTCATTATCCCCGCCCTCTGCACATTTTATTGCTTTGGATTCCAGCCGAAGGGCTGTCGTCGTTTGCACACTACACCTGCCAACACTCTGAACTGGAAACACCTACATCTTCATTTAAAGTAATTACTTCAGCTCCCTCTCAGCTTTGGGCTACAGTTACCTCTGCTCTCTCACTTTTCACTATTTCTGACTCCCACTCCATCTCTCATAAACCACCTAAAAGTCTCCTTTTAACTACGCACTGCAAATCCCTCCGTTCCCATCCTCATCACACCTCTGCCTTCCCTTCGCCCTTTGGAATGTACGATCTGCCTGCAAGAAACTTACAGCAGTCCATGTCTTGCAAAATGTCCAACTCTCCCATCCTCCTCCACCATTACAGAAACCTGTCTCGCCCCCTCAGGCACCGACTCTCCAGCTGCTCTCTGCTATGATGGTCTTTCCTTTAGCCATAACCCTAGAACTGGGAACAGACAGGGCGGCAGAGTAGGCATCCAATTTTCCTCATGTTACACATTTCACATCACACCCTCTTCCCGCCCCTTTCTCTCTCATCCTTTGAAGTCGATGCTCTGTTTCTTTTCTCCCCTCTCCCTACATGTTGCTGATTCTATCGCCCTCCTGGACCAACTTCTCAATTTCTTGATAACTTGGCCGCTCGGCTTCCTCGCTGCCTTTCTTCTGACACACGGTCATCCTAGGAGACTTGAACATAACTATTAAAAATCCTAATACACTTCAGCCTTCCAATTTCTTTCCTTAACCTCCTCCATTGGTCTCCCCCAGTGGACCACCTCCTTTACTCGATGCAATGGACATTCCGGTGACCTGGTTTTCTCCCCCTTCCACCACTAACACTCTCTTCCCTCTCTCTAATCACCAACGCCTAACCTTTAGATTCACTCTACCCACTACGCCTTCCTCCACAACACCTAATTCTACATGCACATCCAGAAACCAACATGCCATACTCCTCCAGTTTTCCACATCTTTACAACCTCTCCTCTCTCCCTTGACCTGGCAAAGGTATCTTCCAGCTTTTAACTTCCTTTCTTTGCCCAGATATATCTGCAGCCCCCCTTCCACCCTCATGGCCCAAGACCTTGCCACCTACTTCAGATAAGATCAAGACCATCAGACATGACCTCTCCATGTCAGGCGCCACATGCGCCACCCACCTCATTCCGCAAACCTAAATCCACCCTCAGCTCATTTTGCCCTGTGACTGAGGTCTCTGCGCTCTTCTTGTCCTACAACCTGTACCCCGCGACCCTATTCCCTCACATCTTCTCTGCTCCCTTTACGCGTTCAGCACATTCCCATCTTCCTTTAAACATGCACTCATCATGCATATTCCAAAAAATCCATGATGCAGCCCTCTCCTGTTTCACATCCTACCTGTTGCTTGCTCTAGTGTCTCCTCTTCACTACCTCTTTGTCGGGGTCCCACAAGGCTCCGTCTTTGGTCCTCTGCTCTTCTCGCTCTATATCTCTTCTCTTGGTAAACAAATACAATCTTTTGCCTTTCAGTATAACCTCTATGCTAATGACACACACATTTAACTCTCCTTCCCCGACCTCTCCCCGTCTCTCTTGTCCCGTCATCAACTGTCTCTCCACAATCTCTTCCGGGATGTCCCTTTACCTGAAGTTGAACATGTCCAAAGCTACTAATCTTTCCCCCTTCCACTGTCACATCTATACCGAAACTCTTCCTCACTGTTAATAGTACCACAATCTCCTCAACACCCCAGGCCCGCTGCCTAGGGCTCATCTTTGAATCCGGCTGCCCCTTCATTTCTCACATTCTATGCCTCACTAAGTCTTGCAGTCTCCAAATATCACTAGTATACACCCTTTCACACAACTAAAATCCTAATTCAGTCACTCAACCTGTCCCGTCTTGACTACTGCAATCTTCTATTAGCATTCCCCCTTTCCCAACTTTAATCCTTCCAAAACGCTGCTGCAAGACTCTACTACCTGACTCACCGCTCCACATCTGCTGCTCCACTACGCAAATCCCTACACTGGCTTCCCATATCCTCTAGAATTACATTCAAAATCCCAGCTCTGACTGAAAAAGCTCTCAATGAATCTGCCTCCCCTTACATCTCAGCCCTCGTCTCCAAATAGAGGTAGCAAAGGATGCGCAATATTTCCAGGACAGACTCTTTTCCAGAAGTCTGAATATTTAAGTCGTGTGAATAGAGAACTCCATTTAGAGTGGGTGATTTGCACAATAACTTCTAATTGGGTTTTACACTCAGCTAAATAGGTAGTTGATTAATCCCTGGAGGTAAAAGGGGTGCAAATTATGCTGAAATCTGCACCCCTATATCCTCATTGGGAATACCCATACACAAATATCTTTAGTAAGACACAAATAACGTTTTAAAAGAAGAATGAATTAAAAAACAACTCAGTCTCTGACAGAGCCACCGATTGAGCCGATTGAGCCACCTGTGCTGAAGCAGGGATATCCTTAAAATCTGACTTGTTGGGGGGCGGGGGGAGGGGGGGAAGAGATGGGTTTGAGGACTGGAGTTGAGCACTAATTAGAAACTTAAACATTTTGGTATGTCTGCAAAAATATTATTGGCCAGCTTCTGCGTTGATTTTTGTTAATATTCGGAAAATGACGGCTTCTGCATGAGTGATTATTGCTAAATGAATACAGTTCTAGCAAATTAAAGAAAAGCCGATAACAGCGTTCGAAAGGTCAACTGCTTAGCTCACCATCAATCGTTATTTTTTTTTCTCCAGCCGCCTCACAAGTAAGTCTTTTGGTGTTTGGTTCATAATTACTGACTGAGGATTAACCTTGCAGCAGCTTTGAGTAATGAGCAATGCGTAGCGTGCCACGGAATGAATTACGTTTTATCTGCATTTAGAGAAGAAGAAGAAAGCCGTGGTCGCCCGGCTATACAAACACATGGAATAGCTTGAAAAAGGACAGATAAAAGGGAGTGAATGTATCGGGTGTGTATATAAAACAGAGTTTTTTTTGGCACCTACGAAATGAGTACAGAGGGAAAGCACTACAAAAAAAGGTTGGAATTAAAGAGGTTAAAAAAACAAAAATGAGAATATAATGCCATTTTGTTTGTTTTTTTTTTACTTAATATTTGCTTTTGGGATAGGCTTTTGAGAAATGTGCTCAGGTGATAACACTTATTTTCTCTCTCTTATTCATAGTAATAACTATAACTCGAGACCCATATAAGGAAAAGGCAGCATTTACAGGAAGATATAGGGCTATAAATACTAAGCTGAGCTATTTCACAGTAAATATGGTAGTAGCCCCCCCCCCCCCCGGTCTACTAATTAGTGTAAGGGGTTAATGGTCTTAATGGGTTAGCCGGGTGGGTTCAGGCTGGTGTTGCCCCTCCTCATCATGTGATGTAGGATGACTGTGCAGAAGGGATGGTCACTCCCTCGCGAGTCTTGTGACCAGTGATGTTACCATAGGGAGATAGCGCGTACATATAGCTCCACCCAATGTTGTAGAAGCAGGTTCCTCTGAGTTCTGCTAGAGGGCCTCACCATGAGTCCTGTAAATATGTTCAAGCGTATAGATATGGAGTTTAACAGTGTCCTGTCCTTATTGTTTTAAATTAAGGAACGTGCCCTATATAGCATCTATAGTAATGGCCCAAGATTGTTCTCATTCGGAAAGAGAAGTAAGCGTGCTCAGCATTACTTCTCAGAGTAGGACTTCCAGAGAATAATCAGATTGGCCCCATCGGAAGGTCCTTAATAAACTCCCAATCCAATATGCAAGGACGAAGTATGGGGCCCACTTTGAGATATGGCATTATTGACACGATGCAGGAGATTGCCAATCTAACCAATACTAAGGGAAAGAAGCATAAATATCTCCCCAGTGTAGGCGTGAGAGCTACCAGGGGAAGAAGCACAGAGTAACCCTATTATTTGCCACCAGTTATTATGTCTAACGTATGTCCTTGTATGGCGAGCCTTATAAACAGCTGTGAATAAAGCTATTGTTTGTACTATAAGAGTTCCTGGCATCCATCCTAAGGCCTCGGGCATGGTCAGCACTTAGGCGCTGACCCGTGCTGAGGCGCACTGCTGCTCGGCAGTGAGCCCCTGCAGCCGGAATGAGAGCGGCATTAGCAGGGGCTCGCGCACGCTTCTGCACGCTTCCGGAAGCGTGTGACTTAACAAATCTTTCGTTTCTGAGCTCGCCGGAGTGCAGGGCCGGTCACGTGAGCCAATCAGGGCGAACGAGCTCTGTGACGTCACAGCCCCCCCCCCCTGACACGCCCCCGGACGGCGCGCGGTCTAAGGCCAGGGAAAACACCCGCTTTCCCTCAGCCTCTGACCGGCTCCGCATGGCTGAAGTCTCTATGGACTCAGCCTTATTCTATCTGCATATCCACGCCCAGCCTGCACCGACCCAGCACCCTGACCAGGTATGAGAGACTGAGCCCAGCCTGCACCGACCCAGCACCCTGACCAGGTATGAGACTGAGCCCAGCCTGCACCGACACAGCACCCTGACCAGGTATGAGAGACTGAGCCCAGCCTGCACCGACCCAGCACCCTGACCAGGTATGAGAGACTGAGCCCAGCCTGCACCGACCCAGCACCCTGACCAGGTATTAGAGACTGAGCCCAGCCTGCACCGACCCAGCACCCTGACCAGGTATGAGAGACTGAGCCCAGCCTGCACTGACCCAGCACCCTGACCAGGTATGAGAGACTGAGCCCAGCCTGCACTGACCAAGCATATGAATCTAGTGGGTGCTCCAACAGTCCTGGAATTAGTTCATTCTTATCCATAAGTGAATCCTAGAGATGTGGCTTATCTTTGGAGTGGGTGTACTGCTAGGTGAGTGACTAAAATCCAATACTTCATAAACCTCCTGAAGGTAACAGAAAAAATGATGATGATTGTAACAGGGGAGTTATCCCTGTTCAGGTAATGTGCCTCTAATCCAGCAGTGTGGTGTTTAACTGCTGGTAGTCAATTAGCAAACACCACCTGCCTGATTAGATTGCTTAGAAAAGCCTGTCTTTTGAGACAGGAAGGGAGACTCCTTAGCTCACACCTGAGCTGAACTTGGAGACAAAGCAGAGATTGTCCCTAAGGCCGAGTCCATGGTCCCTGCTGGCGTGCTGAGGCGCAGGGAAAGCGGGTGCTTTCCCTGGCCTTGCGGTTGCTTGCCGCACGCGCTGTCAGCAGCCGTCAGGGGGTGGGCCGGGGGCGTGCGCATCACTGGTCGGGGGCGGGCCAGTGACGTCACGGAGCTGGTTCGCCCTCATTGGGCGAACCGCTCACGTGACCGGCCTGTCTCGCCGGCAAGCGGGGGAATTTAAAATTCCCCTAAGACCTGCGCTTCCGCAAGCGCGCGGAAGCGCAGGTGAGCCCCTACTAAAGCCGCTCTAATTGCGGCTGTAGGGGCTCAGTGCTGAGCGGGAGCGCGCGTCAGCACGCTTCCGCAAGCAAGCGCCAAACATGTCCGGGGCCTTACTCTCACAACTTGTGAGACTGACATGGGGACAGACGTCTTGAGTCTACTGTACCAGAAGAGGCTGCATGCAAGACACAGAGGAAACTTCTAAACCTGAATGCTGACAAATCCTGAAGAAAAGGTAGCAACCAGGAACAGGGAAGATTTTCCCTCCAAACCACAAGGAACAGATAAGACTTTCATGTATAAGACTTTTTTATATCTGTTCATTTCATGCTATATGTTTGGGGCTGGGAGACATGCTAATCTAAAAGGAGTGGTGGATTGCATAGTATTTCACTAGAAATACTCCCAAGTGAATAGAAGCTTTGTTTACCCCTTGTTTGGATGGTTTCCTGATGTTAAGGAAACAGGCGCAATAAAAGCCTTATTTAATTTCACCATAACCAGTCTCCCTTGCATACCTCTGTGAGCGTCTGCCTACAATGATACTCTCACTTCACTGCACCTCATTGGAGATAAATGTATAATAAAAGTCCAAAAAAATCACCAAAGATTATAGTAATTCTTGTAGTCCATATAGATGATATAAATCTTCAGAATATCTTACCCACTCCTAGAACCAACTGGATTCTTTGGGGGCTTTTCCTGCTGCAGAAACAGGTCCAAGCAACAACAAAATATGCAAAAAATGCACAAGGCAGCGCACTGCCCAGGGAGACAGGTGAATATAAAGTTGAAGAATATTTATTGTCTATCCAACATTATAAAGGAGGTGTGAACCCTCCTACGCGTTTCACACAACACAGTGCTTTATCCTTGATACCTACTGGGGGAGGGGGGGTTAATTACTAGAGTAGAGATCTAAAGTTGGAGAGTTAGAATTAATATTATTGTTTCCGGTAATCTCTCAATTGTAGCACAGAACCTACAAATAAAATGGACTTTAAGTACTCTAATGATATCCACTGCTTGTCACAAGGGCTGGACCACTGGTGGCACTTATGGCATCGAGTGGACATCCCTTTTTGGCACTAAGGGAGATGTGAACATGATAAAGGAAGAGGAGGACTTCCTCTGCCAGAGTGTGGCTCACGTTTTGCAGCCAGGAACACCTGTGACACTACTCAAATAACATCAAACTGCACTGGAATGAAAATCCATGTAAGGTCTGGGAGGCAGATTCTCTAAGGTCCGAAGCAGGGTATTGTACTCCGATCCGCAGATAACTGTAATTCAAGTCATAACCCAAATCAGTCCTTGGTGAATCCCAGCATATGAGATCTGCTGGGACTCCCAGAGTAATTCAATCAATGTTGCAGTTATGTTCTGGTTAGGACTGTGGGACTTTTTCTCTCTGCTGCCCCCAGCAATGTCCATTACTCCTCCTGTGGATGTAGTATCAATAACAATCGTTGGCAGTGACACAGACACTAGCACAAGAGACATAATGGTTCTCATTATTCTGTGTGATTTCAGCTAACTCTATCTAGTAAAAGCAGGTCAATTGCAGGACGACTGTTCTACAATTATTGCTGCAGAGCATGTTACATGCAATTACAATGGAGAAAAACGGAAAGAAAGTTTTGAGCCTTCTCCAAGCATCCTGAATTGATGAGCAATGAAAGAAACGTAATGACCCTGGAATCAATGCCTCAATCAGAAAGCGACTGCGTTTCCTCCCTTCCACAAGAACTTAAAGAGCAGCAGCTGTACCCGATCTGATCTCTGCAAATGCCTCTGATGAACTTCCCAATGAAATGACAGAACACTTTAAAACATTACAGAAGAGCTGAAACTGGATGCAAAGATGGCAAAAGTCGCTCATCCTTAGGTAATGAGTATCTGTCACTGGAAAAATAAACCAATCCAGGTCTACCTTCAAGGAGTGGTTCTGAATTTGCCAACTAAGCCAAGGGTGCTCATTTCCAGTCCTCAACCTCCCCCCCCCCCCCCCAACAGGTCAGGTTTTCAGGATATACCTGCTTCAGCACAGGTGGCTCAATCAGAGCCTCAGTCAAAGACTTAGCCTCTGATTGAGCTACTTGTGCTGAATCAGGGACTGAGTCACCTGTGCTGAAGCACGGATATCATGAAAACCTGACCTGTTGGTGAGCTGGGGGGGGTTCAGGATGGAGTTGAGCGCCCCTGTACTAAACTACAGTTGTATTTTCTTGGTTTGACAAAAGAACAGAGGTTCAAAAAAATGACTGGTTTGAGCAGTGGCGACCAACTCCAGTCCTCGTGGGCTCACTAGTGATGTGCCGGGTACCGGGTACTACCCGGCGTTACCCGGCCGCTTTTCAGCTACCCGGAAATTACCCGGGCCCGGCAGCTGGAAAGTGGACCCGGCGCCGGGTAATGTCAGGATAGTTGAAAAGTATCTCTTACTTACCTGCTGGAAGCCCGCGGCGACATCTGAACAGGTAAGCAGAGGTGCGGGGGCAGTGGGGCGGCATCAGCGGTCAGTGGGGCGGCATCAGCGGTCAGTGGGGCGGCATCAGCGGTCAGTGTGGAGCCCGCGCGGGAGCTGCAGGACTCCTTACTGCACTGTGAGCTGGGACCATGTGACCGGAGCAGGAGAAGAAGCTTTCCTATTGGACATGCGCTCCATCGCACGCACGCCTGCCCCATGCACTCGGCCTAAGAGTTATGTATGAAGCAGACTAATTAACTACATGCCGTGTGTATCAGCAATGTATTATTTTGTGCTTTTAGTGTTAAATCCACCCAACTGCTTTTTGAAGTTGTTCTTGGCCGCTTTGCTGATGCATGAATGGGGAAAGCAATGATGGATTGGCACGCTGACAATGCTGGATCCCCACTAACATCTGCGCACTAAGAAATCATTCCATTCATTCTAATGACTATTACCCATATCACAACCCATGCAATGTATTCTGACACATTGACGTTATGAGACATTTTCTACATGACTCTTTTAGTATCAAAACAACCAATATTGGAGCTTTATGCAAAGCCCCTGTGTCCATTTAAAAAAGCAGATTCTCTGGGCTAACCTTTAACATTTAAATGTCTAGTTTGTCGCTTGCACTTAAATCCCATTGGTCAGCAGAATATAATGGTAATTCTTTCATCAAAACCAAACCATGCATAGTGTTTTTCAATTTAAGGCAAAAGCCAAGCTTTACTCATATCGTAGGCATCCTATCTGCATGAATGCCATCAATCCCCACAGTGACACGTCTTAAATGGAGCGGACTCATTTTGTGTTAAGGTTCAAGTCTGCTTTGGCAATAGCACCTTACATTACAAACTACTCAATGCGTAAGCCAGCATAACCACACACTGATGACACCCAAACGGTTGAAAAAGCTGTCTGTGAGTAGAGTTACTGGCTCTGCACTTCTTTAACCCAGCCTGTGCTGCAAAGCTGTGCAACACGGCAGGCATACGCTTAGAGGGGTCCCATGTTAAAATGGACAAGAAGCAAAAAGTGGCACTGTGTACTCATTTGCATGTCATTACCCAGAACCCCTTGCTGCAGTGGAAGCATTGCATGCTAACAGATAATGGGGCAGCGCTGGGTTGCAGACCTGTCTGAGACATGTGAATGTGCTCACACGTTGGATTTTTATTTGCTGTATGCTGTACTGTAGATGGTTTTTGTCACTTTTCTATCCACCAAGACTTATATCATGTGTCGATGCTTAAGGCAGAGCAAACATCACACAGCTGATAATAGGACATCAAGAAGGTTCCACTTTGTGACAATTACTCTACGGCAGTCTCTGCCTGCTCCAATTTAACCCTGTCCCGACACTATGCCGCAGTAATCCAACTAGACGCTGCTTTTACAGAGAACTTAAACCAGCTTAAAGCAACCGGTAGGAATCAGGCCCCCAACCTGCGAGTTACAGTAACTACTTCACACAGCTCAGCTCTGTATCATATGCTCTACGTTTTATGAGCGATCAAAAATCAGTTTGGGATTCTGTGCTGGAGGCTTCTGAATCCAACAGCCTTTAATAAACAAATACAAGATAGCTTTTAATTTCGGGGTTTCTGAACCTCTTCTCTGCGTATTCTGCAGTCTGCCCCCTCTGACCCTAAAGGGGCGATAGTGTCAATTTAGCACTAAGGCACAGAAAGTCCAGTTTGTGCATTGTTGCACTTTAGAGCATAACCCCCTACAGCAGGGATGGCCAACCAGATCTCAAAGGCCACCAACAGGCCAGGTATTAGGGATATACCTGCTTCAGCACAGGTGGCTCAATCAGTGGCTCAGTCTTTCACTGCACCGCCTGTGCTGAAGCAGGGATATCCCCAATACCTGGTCTGTTAGTGGCCCTTGAGGACTGGAGTTGGTTACCCCTGCCCCTACAGGTATTAACCTATACAGTGCCTTTATGATGTAGCTGGTTCAGCATGGGCCCTGGCACACCAGAGACCCTTATGATGTAGCGATCACATGACTCGGAAGTGGCACAGACACGGTGGCACTCTGGTGTCATCGGAACCGCCAGCACCCCACAGGTTAAAATCGGGTACCGGATCTGCAATGGTTATCGTCCACTCTGACCCAATAATATTTGGGGCGGATTCCTCATCTTGGGTCCCCAGCAAAATGACCTTATTTTATTATGGCCGTCCCAGCCAGAAATGACGATTCTCATTGTTACGAGTGTCTGCCCGCAGCCAGCTCCCAGTAACTCCCAGTAACATGCACTGCGTTTACTGGGTCAGTGTGAGAAATCGCTCCATCCTTTCATGCTTAGAAGGACAGAGAGGCCTCTGCAAAAGTCAATTTCCCAGCAGAAAGCGCTGCTGGTTCCCGCGATACACAGATCCGAATGGGCTTTCCGGTATACACACAAACGGCTTCTCACGCTTATTTGTTTTCCATACTGTGCTCACCTGACTCTTCTTACCTGTGAGTCCGGCAGCTTCTGCGGATAAGAACGCGCTCCAGGACAGGAGGAAAAATAGCCCCGTCTCCAGCATGGGGAACTCACACAGCTTCGTGAATTTGGTCACGTGCGCGCGGCAGCCATTAAGGAAAAACACCGAGACATGTAACTTTTCTCTAAAGGCACAGGGGCTCAACTCCAGTCCTCAAGGGCCACCAGCAGGCCAGGTTTTCAGGATATCCCTGCTTCAGCACAGGTGGCTCAATCAGTGGCTCAGTTAAAGACTGAGCCACTGATTGAGCCATATGTGCTGAAGCAGGGACAGATTGATCCATCTGTGCTGAAGCAGGGATATTCTTAAAACCTGGCCTGTTGGTGGCCCTTGAGGACTGGAGTTGGCCGCCCCTGAACTAATCAGTGTAATCATGTTCGTTAGACAGCAATCAAGTACCCTTAACTTAACGGTATTACTTATTTTGCATCTCGTTAAAAAGAAACGTTTTCCTTTTCTCTGGGTCCGCTCAATGCAAGCTTATCTGCTACTTATGTTTATCTGTTTTTACCAATGACGGCTTTGTGTTTGCTACAACCAGACACGAAGAAAGTTATGGCAAGTAAAAAAAGTGACACAAGGGCGCATGGTCACATGGTCACATGATCACATGGTCGATGAGGTTGAAAAAAGACACGTCAATCGAGGTTTAGGTCATTAGGTCATTTTATCATGGCAATTTTACAGCAACCAAATCTCCAACGGTGTTTAGCCGCTACATACCTTGGCCGCCGCCAAGGTAAGCCCTTAACCTTACCCTAAAAACTCGTAATACTAACGCAACGCCCTACCCTAAAAACCTTAAACCCTTACACTAAGCCCTTATAATAAACTCCGTACCCAAAAAATGTAACCCCCTACCCTAATCTCCTACTCTAAAAACCTAACCCATTACCCTAAACCCTTATCCCAAACCCCTTACCCAAAGCCCTTATGATAAACCCCTTACCCTAAGCCCTTATAATAAACTTCTTACCTCAAAAATGTAACCCCCTACCCTAAAATCCTAACCCAATACCCTAAACCCCTTACCATAAGCCCTTATAATTAACTCCTTACCATAAGCCCTTATAATTAACTCCTTACCATAAGCCCTTATAGTTAACGCCTTACCCCAAAAATGTAGCCCCCTACCCTAATGTCCTACTCTAAAAACCCAACCCATTACCCTAAAACCCCTATCCTTAGCCTACACTAACCGCTAAAACCCCTAAAATTAACTTCCCTTAGTGGAGAAGCGGCCGGCGGCGGAGCAGCTGCGGCGAAGGTTCCCTCGGCAGCCATATGCCGGCGGAGCCTTAGTCGCAGCAAGACAGTCGTGACGACATTTCCCACTTTGTGTCAATTGAGTTCAACCTGTATTATATTTACACAGCAGACACTTCTCCTGTACGTAAGGTGACCAGACGTCCCTTTTTTTTAGGCCTTTGTCTCTGTTTTATTGGCGCCGTTCGCGCGTGTGCGAAATTTGGCCCGCTTCTCCTCGAGACAAATATGGTCACTCTACCTATATCTGTGTTTACGGGCCACAAAAGCTATCCCACTTGTGTTGTCAGTGATGTGAATGTGCTCACAAGCGGGATTTTTATTTGCTGTACAAAAGAAGAACTATTCAACTTCAGGTTTGAGGACGGACAAACAGTCTTATCACCAAAAGATAGCAGATAAAGATTGTGAAAACCACCAAAGCTTTTGTTCACCATGGAAAATTAAAAACAGAAAAATACTAAACTTTTCTTTTTATTTTGTGTTATCTACGTCAAAGCTAATAAACAAACCACTGTCTTCGTTCACTATCATCCGTGTAGGGACTGTCCCTTAAAAATAAAATGTCCCTTTTTTGTAGTGTTTTAAGAAAGATGGAATTCATTACCCATGGAGACTGTGATGGCAGATACAATAGATTTGTTCAAAAAAAAGGTTGGACATCTTTTTAGATGGGAAAGGTATACAGGGATATACCAAATAAGTATACATGGGAATGATGTTGATCCAGGGATTAATCCGATTGCCAATTCTTGGAGTCAGGAAGGAATTAATTTTTCCCCTTAATGGGGTTTTTTGTTTGCCTTCCTCTGGATCAATAAGTATAGATATAGGATAAAGTATCTGTTGTCTACATTTAGCATAGGTTGAACTTGATGGACCTGCGTCTTTTTTCAACCTCATCTACTATGTAACTATATGTAACTATGTAACTATATGTAACTATGTAAGGTTAGTGGTTTCTTGAGGCAACCATGATAAATTGAATCTAAAATCACGGAGTTCTTCCCCTATAATATGACCTGATTTGGACTCGTAAAAGGCCCCATACAAATGGAAGGGGAGACGCCCTACTCCAGACATACTGATATCGCTAAACCCTTCTCACTGACTGCCCCACACCTCTGCAATGCTCTTCCCCTCAATATCAGACTGACACCCTCTCTATCCACCTCTAGGACCTTCTTTAAAACACACCTCTGTAGCGAAGCATATGGGCAGCTCCGTGGCTGACACTATACGTCTCATTCGCTGACCTTGGCCTCCTGCAGACGCATTTCCCAGAACACCCGCCTACTGTCTCTGTAAGTTCTCTCCACTTACCACTTAGATTGTAAGCTCTTCGGGGCAGAGACTTCTTTTCCTAATGTTTTATGTCTGAAGCGCTTATTCCCATGATGTGTTATATTATTATGTTGTGTGTATTACTGCTGTGACACGCTATGTACCTGGATGGCGCTATATACATACAGATATACATACATACATACTTGTACGTAGATAAATCACCCAAAAGGCCAGAACTTTGAACCAAATGGCTGCTTCATTGCTATTTGTTGCTCTATAACCAACCATGTCTGCTAAGCAGTCTTCAGCCATAAGGCTGCGACCCCGCTGCACGCGCGCCTGCGAGGCTGGCGGCACGGGCAGCCGAATTCCCCGGACTGCAGAGAGCTGCAGGGGGAAAGACGGGGGGTGGGGGAAAGACGGGGGGTGAGGGGGGGGCAAACCAATATATAAATCCACGGGCAGTTTTCCCCTGAAATGTCAAATCGCACAACACAAAGGATATTAAAGCAGTGACCACAGCGTACGCCGACCCCATGGCGAAGGAACCGGCAAATATTCCCAGGAAGTTGCCTACGGATTGGAAGAACGCGGCTGCATCAAACACGTTGGGATTTTCCTTGGGGCTGTAAATTGATATGGAGCTGAAAGAAAGAAGAGAAGTAAATGAATTAGTTGCATGGCAGTCTATGCCTAAAGAAACAGGGTCACCAACATACTGTATTAAGGAGCCATTTACATTTTCACAGCATTAAAAAAAAGGGGGTCCAACACTAACTGGTGACTATTGACGTCACGATTGCAAACCTGAGAGTACTGGGTCTCGAGCAAGAGGGCGGCCATCTTGACAAGAAACAATCGCAGGGAAATGTTACCTAAATATCTTCCACCTCATGAACTTATACATGCTGCAATAGTATATGGAGAGCGGTTGGAATGATAATGATGCAACTCTTCTAGACTTAGAAACATTATATTTTTCCATGCAGACAGCAAGTGCAAATACAGTAAGTTACTGCCCACGAGCAGCGGCAGACTTCCAAATTTGCAATCCGTAGGCACTTGCCTGTGTCTGCTGCCTCCTTGGTGCCGCCCTCCTGCTCCTTTGGAATTATCGGCTTCAAATGACGCCGCGACAACACCAACGTGACGTCGTGAGCACTGAGACGCCATGTGACATCCTGGTGGGGGGCGTCCGCAGTGTCATTTGATGCCGGGATTCCAAAGGAGCAAAATGGTGGTAGAAAGGAGGCGGCAGACACAGGCAAGTAGCTTCCCGTTAGCTCTAATAGGCCTGACAGCGCGGCAAAATTATATGGGAGCGGAAATTTTTACCGCCCCAAAATGTTGCCGCCTTAGGCCGGGCCTAATGGGAAATCTGACACTGCTCACGAGTGACACTGACACAGAACATTGGTATCACAGGGGCTAGAAAGCACTGTCCACTGGTGGGCAACAGGCGGCTCAAGGATTGTATGCAGCCCTCCGGGGCTTCACCAGTGAACCATATATGTGTGCCTGTGCTCCAGGCTCTCACATGCAGCCCTTTCAGTGTATCATGTTGCCTACCAACGGTTTAGACCAAGACTGCCCGCTCCTTCTAAAGACTGACCAGTGCCAGAAGACAACTTATGGTCCATTCAACTGAGGTGTCATAGCATACAACGCTCAGACCCAGGTCCATAAAAAGATACTCTTTCTTAGCCAGGGGCGTAGCTATAGCCTGGGCCGCCGACAGTGGAGGAGAGACGGGATATTGGCCCAGCCATCTAGTGGACTGACAACAGAAGTCAGGCGCCCCTTCCTCCTTCTGGCTCCTTAACAGCTCCTTGCCAGCAGGCCCACTCCTCACAGCCTCCAGAATCCCCCCTCTCCCTCATTGATTAAGACCGCGGCAGATAAGGAGGCCCGGTGACATCACCGGGCGCGGGAATCTCCATTATTCAGTGTAACATGAAGAACATGAAAGGAGGCAGTGTTGGGAGCAGCAGATATAAGGTACTAGCTCCATTACCCTAGGAAACCCTCCTACTCCTTTCTGGCCCTCAACAGTTTCGCTAGCCGCTCCATGCCCATGTATACCGCCGGCTGCTAGCTGCCGTCCATGCCCTAGCTAGTCGTGGGCCCCAGTTTCTCAGCTGACTCCAGGTCATTAAACACACCCAGGCAACTCCCTAACTGCCCGGTCTGCACCAATCCGTTCGAACCCACCTCCTCAACAGCCGCTCAGTCAGACCTCCACTCCTCAGACGCCCGGGGGGAGGGGGACGTGGAGGTTATTGTAGTTGGTGTGTGTGGGGGGGTGGGGGGGTGTGTGTGTGGAGGTTATTGTAGTGTGTGTGTGGGGGGGGGGGTGGAGGTTATTGTAGTGTGTGTGTGTGTGGGGGGGTTATTGTTGTGTGTGTGTGTGTGAGGGGGTTATTTTAGTGCGTGTGTGGGGGGGGGGGTTATTGTAGTGCGTGTGGGGGGGGGGGGGGGTTTATAGTAGTGTGTGTGTGGTGGGGAAATATATTCTAGTCTGTGTGTGGGTGGGCGGTTGTTGTAGTGTGCGTGTAGGTGGTTATTCCAATTTCTGTATTGTAGGGGGAAATTGTATGTGTGTGTGGGGAAATTGTGTGTATGTGTGTGGGGAAATTGTGTGTACAGTATGTGTGGCCGGGGGGGGGGGAGGGGAAATTAATGTGAGGAGGGGAAGATTGAGGGAGCTGGATTGAGTGTGGAGGGGGGGGGGTGTTACTGAGTGATAGCAGAGGGGGGGAGTGTGAGAGGAAAAAGGGGTGAGTGAGGAGAGGTGTAAAAGAGGGGGGGGGCTTGCAGAACTGCCACACGCTGGGGTGGGGGGGAGGGAAGGGGTGATGGAAACTACTGAATCTACAGAATACATTATGTTCACTCATAATGGGGCCCTGAAAAAATATGTTGCCCGGGGCCCCGCGCCTGTCTAGCTACTGGTCTTAGCACTCCTTGACTCACATTCAAATCTCCATCTCACGTGTTACCAGCCCCAATTTTTTCTCCATTGTATTGTAGAGCAGAAGGTTCCCACTGACTTGCTCTCCCATTCACTCAGTGACCATGTTATGGTGCAAATCAAGGCATTTATTGTGCGTCTACGCAATAAGGCCTCCTCATGCACTGGAAGATTATGAATGGACCGTAAGGGCTCTTCTTGTGCAGAAAGGGGTCTTATTTGGAACAACCCCGGCTTTGCGCCCGGCCTTATTGGTAACAATCACTCAATTTGGAAGCTAAAAGGATATAACAGACTCAAAGACTTGGAGGGCTATAATCTAAAAATCAAATCATTCGATCATATCAGACTAGAAAAAGACATCCCCCACGTTGAATTCTATAAATACCTCCAGCGTAGAGCATTTTATAATAAATCCGCCCCGTACCCCCCCCCTGACAAATTTCGAAAAGCTCTGTCGGACAGAAACCGACACTAAGGGACTTATATCTACGATATACAGAGAGGTAATCGAGTCTGTAGTATCAAAACAGCAAATACCATCCTTCCGTAATCAATGGGAAAAGGACCTAGGGGAACCCCTAGAGGATGAGGAATGGAACACCATATTCTTGGCTACCGCCAAAAGTTCTATATGCACCACACTGAAGGAGAACGCATATAAAGTTCTTATGAGATGGTACCTCACCCCACTCAAATTATCGAAAATCATACCAGGGTCCTCCCCATTGTGTCCTAAACAATGTGGAGGAACAGCTGACCTGTTACATACGCTGTGGTCCTGCCCGTGGATATCCCTAGTTTGGGAACAAATCAGGAATTGGATCCAGAGGATTTTCGACCTCTCTATTCCCCCAGACCCATGGCTGTTTCTATTAAACAGACCCTTAAAAGGCCTGTCAAAGTCGCATAATAAACTCATTGCACATTTCGCAATAGCAACGCGGTGTGAGATCGCAGCATTATGGAAACGCCCCGAAATTCCAATTATCCCAAAGATTCGGAATCGTATTTGGTTTATTTGCCAGATGGAAAAGTTAACGAGTTTAGTTAATGAGACGGGCGACAATTACCTAAAAGTCTGGGCTCCTTGGCTAGCTCAGACAGACATCCCTGGGGTAGAGCGTAACACAATTTGGCTTTAATAGTAATAGATGCGTTCTCCTACAGAGAGGTGAAGCCCTTGCTCACAATAAATACCTCACACACCACGAGATCGCTCATCTATATCTTACTCCAACTTCTGTGGCTCATCGGCGGTACTAGGGTCGTTTCAACAGCCCTCAGTGGCCGCTCCATCTACTCCCCCCGATCTCCCATTCCTATCCTTCATCCCCTCCCTCTTCCCTCCCCCCCTCCTTTTTTTTTTTAATTATTATTATTCGTCTTTCCTATTTATTATTGTTATTATTTTCCCCCAACCCCTCACAATAAGAGTGACTATCCTCACCCGCACGGTTAAGTAGGGCTCGAAAAACCGTGCGGGCCTGTTATGCGTAAATTAATGTTTACTACATGCTACCTTGAACAATGTTGGTCTGAATGGTTTCTTATGTATAACAAGCATGTATTCACCAATAAAATACAAGTTATAAAAAAGAAAAGAGAAAGGGGTCTTATACAGTAGTCGTGCTTAGTAAATATGGCCCTAGATCCTTTTAGGCCCTGCAGGAGGCCGAACATCTGCATAGAACTGATTTAGCCAATCAACCAGTAAAGCACTGTATGTAGTTGGTTTGAACCCTATAAAGTATTGTAATTCACGGCGCCATTTGAAAAAATAACTAAAAACCATCAACTTACACAACCAAATGTTACCCTCAATCACAGGGAAGGATTTCTTTTTATCTAATACACATCGAATTGCTTCTTTAAATCAGGAGCAATAAAAGCTACTTTATATTGGGAAGAAGTGTATGTATATCCTTACTGTATTTATATAGCGCCATCCTGGTACATAGCGCTTTACAATACACGTGACATCATATTATAACACACAAAGGGAATAAGCGCTGCTGGCATAAAACAATAGGAAAAAGAGTTCCTGCCCCGAAGAGCTTACAATCTAAGTTTATTTATTTATGTATGTATGAAAATGTTTTACCAGGAAGTGATACATTGAGAGTTACCTCTCGTTTTCAAGTATGTCCTGGTCACAGAGTTATGGTGACAAATAATACATGGTTACAAATATAGTTACATAAGTGAACAGGGTATACATTATATGCAAGACATTGCATGCACAGTTAAAGATAATATATATTACAGGCGTATGTAACAGATACAGACCAGATTAAAATGTGAGACAGCTTTAGTTTTAAAAGAACTTAGACTGGTGGCGGCTGTGAGAGTCTCCGGTAGGTTGTTACAGTTGTGGGGTGCACGGTAAGAGAAGGAGGAGCGGCCGGATACTTTGTTGAGCCATGGGACCATGAACAGTCTTTTGGAGTCAGATCTCAGATGATAAGTGGTAAGGTAATAAGGTAAATAAGCAAACCGAAAACAAAATCCATTTTAAAAGGCAATATTCGTGATATCAGTGAGGATAGTGGTGTTGTCATACATTCATTTACTGGAAGTGGCACAAAGATCTGGTCTCCAAGCATATAAGTACTTGTTACTGCAGGTGTCGAAGTACAACGCAGCAAAAAACAGGCAAGCTTTGCATTATTTATCGTCCATGTGTCTTCTCTGCTGTGCTGAATGTATAAATGCCCTTGTTATTGTGTAGCCTTAGGCAATCAGCACAAATACGAAGACAAAACATTGCACGCAGTTCATAAATAGAATTGTCCTCCGTACACACCAAGCTGTTCCATTGTCTTGGGCAACTGTTTCACCAGAGGATATATAGGATACGCACAAAGCACCGTACTTAAGCATTCTACACAAGGGGTGTTCAAATCCAGTCCTCAAGCCCCCCAACAGGCCAGGTTTAAAGAATATCCCTGCTTCCACACAGGTGGGTTAATCGGTGGCTTAGTCTTCGACTGCACCAACTGTGCTGAAGCAGGAATATCCTTAAAACCTGACCGGTTTGGGTGTCTTGAGGACTGGAGTTGAGCACCCGTGCTCTCTATAATGACAAAGCGTTGTGTAATTACAATGAATTCATTAGACGTGCGCTAAGCTGTGTTAGTCCAGGTGTGTGGTGTGTGTACATACAGCTCAAACCCGTTATAGCGCGATCCACTTATAACACGGTCTGAGCGTGGCTCCCGATTTAAAAACAT
Organism: Ascaphus truei; assembly: GCF_040206685.1. Lineage (NCBI taxonomy): Eukaryota > Metazoa > Chordata > Amphibia > Anura > Ascaphidae > Ascaphus > Ascaphus truei. Next base: position 22,490,045 of record NC_134496.1, on the reverse strand, counting down.
CTTTATGGTGTTTTTTTATGGCCGCCGCGTGAGGACTTACCGGCATCTGCAGTTCTCTCGTCTCTGCAGTTCTCTCGTCTCTGCAGCTCTCTCGTCTCTGCAGCTCTCTCGTCTCTGCAGCTCTCTCGTCTCTGCAGCTCTCTCGTCTCTGCAGCTCTCTCGTCTCTGCAGCTCTCTCGTCTCTGCGTCCACGTGCACGGCGCTCAACTCCAAGTTTTTTTTTATTATTATTATTATAACATTCAATGCTTTATTGCTAACGGACACACATACATACACACACACACACACCTCCCCCTTACACTAATAATTTTACCATACCATGCAGGAATGAAACCCATGACTCTTCATAAACTAGAAGCAATTCTGTAGCTGCTACACCATAGGATTGGTGTGGGGTTATTGACTCTATAAACAAACTTAACTTCCACTGCACAGTACTGAACGGCAATAGAAGTTAAGTTTGTTTATAGAGTCAGTGACATCACACCAACCCTATGGTGTAGCAGCTAGAGAATTGCTATCAGTGTATGAAGGGTCATGGGTTTGATTCCTACATGGTATGGTAAAATTGTTATTTTATTTTTATTTTAATTATACTGTATAATTTATAAATGATTATTTTATAATTAATAAATTATACCATACCATGCAGGAATTGAACCCATGACCCTTCATTCACATAGCAATTCTCTAGCTGCTACACCATAGGATTCTACTGCACAGTACTGAAAGGCAGTTTGTTTATGATCGCAACATACCCTCTCCCAAAAATAGTTGCTCACACCACCAGGGGCCTTAATAATCCGTGGCAGCGAAGGCTGGCAATGTTTGATTACAAAAATCTCAAGGTTAATAGAATATTTCTTCAAGAGAATCACTTTAGTGTAAAATCAAAGCCGATATTTCTTTAAAAAAAAAAATTCTCCAAGTTCTTCTTAGCATCGGCCAAGGTTAAAAGACAGCTTTTATATTCCATAATCATACTAAAAAAGCAAAAGGTTTGTATTGTATTCCATAATAATACTCCCTTTCATCCTGACAGGAAAGTTGCAGATGTGAAGGGTGGATATTTGATACTTCTAGGCAAGGTTACTGGCATTCCGGTCATGCTAGCGAACATTATTGCTTCCAAATTAAACAGCGAGAAGTGGGGGGCGGTCTGATTTTTCCGAGAGGTGATTTTAATATGGTGATTGACCCTAAATATAACATGAAAGAACACATGTCTCCGAGCAATGAACGGTCCTGCTATTCCGAGAGACTCTATGGTGCTCCTGGAGGAAAGCAGACAGACCAGACTCGTTGATGCTTGGAGAAACATCCACCCACTTGAGCGTGATTACACCTTTTCTCTGTTCTATTCACGTATCGATTACTTGTTCATAGCCTCAGACCTATTTAGTTATGTAATGGAGGCCTTGTAACGATGCTCGTCTCAAGCAGGAAGTGACCCGCAGGGTTGAGGTAGGAAGGTGAAAGAACCGACCTGAGCCGAGGGACAGAGTCCTGACAGAGTAATGAGTCGTAAGCCAAAGGTCAGGTACAGAAGCAGTGTTGCGTTGTCGGTGTGGATCCAGAGGTCGAGGCAGGCTGAAGACAAGGATAGTCGAGGTATGTGAGCCAGGTCTGGTAACGAGGAAGACAATAGGTAAGCACGTTGCATGTACTCAGCATGAACTGGAACTTTGCTCGGCAACTTCCTGCTTACAGGGCTGTCCTTTTAAAGGAAGTTGACAGGAGCAAAAATGGATGATTCTGCCACAGAGGGCAAGCAAGAGCAAAATCCCAAACTGGACTATGAAAAGCCAGCACGGATTTTGCCAAATCTCATAGTACCCCCCTCCCCCTACCCCCCTACAGAATCGATCTCCGGACGATGAAACGGGTTTGTCGGGGAACCTCCGGTGGAAACCTCAGATCAAGGAGGAAGTGTGGACATCACCAGCATTCTACCAGGAATTCACCTCTGGACCATATCCCTTCCAAGATACAAGGTACTGGAGACTACCTCGAGATTTACGGCAATCCAGAATTCGGCGAATTATATACTCCTCTTGATCATCCACCAGTACCGGTCCTGGAAGGGTGGGAGCAGCAGAGAAGTTGTTGTGAACCACAGCCTTTAGTAGTGACACATGGAAGACCGGGGGAATCCTTAAGGTACCCGATAGCTCCAATTTAAACGCGACCGGATTTACTTGTTTCGCAATCTTGTAAGGACCTATACATCTGGGCCAAGCTTAAGGGAAGGAATCTTCAGACGGATGTTCCTGGTAGATAGCCAGGTGTGGTCTCCAACCTGGACCTGGCCGCCAACAGTTATCCGCATGATCCTTCTGCTGAAGGGAGGCTTTAGTTAGGTTATCATGAATCCTCTTCCACAGAGACTGTAGCTCCTGAATCTTGTCATCCGCCGCAGGAACTCCAGAACGGGAGACAGATGATGGGAGGGCAGAAGGATGGTACCCGTAGGCACAGAAGAATGGGGACTCTTGTGTAGTCGTGTTTCAATGCGTTCCATGCAAATTCTGCCCAAGGAAGAAGATCCACCCAGTTATCCTGACTTTCAGAGATGAAGCAACGTAGAAATTGCTCCAAGGATTGATTAATCCTCTCTGTGAGGCCATTGGACTCAGGGTGGTATGATGATGAGAAGTGGAGTGAGATCCCCATTAATTTGCAGAATGCTCTCCAAAATTTGGCAATAAACTGGGAGCCACAGTCGGAGACTGTCTCAGTCGGAATACCATGAAGGCGAAATATCTACTTAGTGAAAATTTCGGAAAGTTCGTAGGCAGTGGGTAACTTTCTAAGTGGTACAAAATGGGCCTGTCTTGTGAAGCGATCGACCACTACTAGAATGGTCGTCATACCCTTAGATGGCGGCAACTCTACAATAAAGTCCATAGACAAGTGGGTCCATTGTCTTGTAGGAACCGACAGAGGATGAAGCAATCCACAAGGCAGACTCCGTGGTACCTTTGTTTGAGCGCAGACAGCTCAAGCGGCTACAAAGTCTTTAACGTCCTTGCAAATATTTGGCCACCAGAAGAGGCGTTCTATGAAATCCGAGGTCTTCCCAACTCCCGGATGACCAGCCACCTTGGATTGGTGACCCCACTGCAACACCTCTCTATGGAACTGGGGAGGTACAAATAACTTGGATTTACGTGCGGACGTGGGTGTAAGATTCTCCGCCTGTGCTTGAGAAATCCGTTGTAATAGGGCGGATGAAACTGACTAAATAATCTGAGGAATGATGGACCCATGGTCCCTTTCGTCTGAGTCTTCCAAAGAGAATTCTGGAGACAGTGCATTTCGCTTTGACATTTTTGGAGCCTGTTCGAAAGGATATAATGAAATTGAAGTGTGTAAAAAAAATAGAGCCCACCTCGCCCGCCATGTCCCGAGTCTCTTAGCACCTTCAATGTATTCCAAATTCTTATGATTCGTTAATATAGTGATGGGCTCCGTGATACCTTCCAGAAAATGTCACCACTCTAGAATTTTACGGCAAGTAATTCTCGGTTCCCAACATCGTAATTTCTCTCAGCGGAAGAAAAATTATTAGAAAACAAGGCGCAGGGGTGTAATCTCCATTGAATCTCCTGCCGTTGGGATAGGATGCGCCACATTGGATACGTCCACTTCCACTATGAAAGGCTTAGAGATGTCGGGATGGACCAGGACCGGGGCAGATGAGAAAGCAGACTTCAGTCCATCGAAGGCCTGTACTGCCTCAGGTGTCCACTTCTTGGGATTCGCCCCCTGTTTCGTAAGAGCCGTAATGTGACCCACCACCTTGGAGAAGTTTTTTTTAACAGTATCCAAGAAGAATTCCACCAATACTGCTAAACCTTATATGATGGTAATAAGTCCATTGATCTGCAAGCCTTAATTGACTCTCTCCTGGATTCTTGCACTCTCCCAAGGTTAAAGCCTACTAAAGCGAGAGCCTTCGTTCAAGCTCAGAGGAGGTAAAGCTGGTTTTGAAGTCTCTAAAACTAGATTACAAAAAAATCTCATCAATTCAATCTCCATACCTCACAGACCTTTCTAACTACATTCTGGACACTGGCCTAATTCCAGAACCAATGCTTGCAGATAATATTATAATAATACACACAGAAAGATAAAGGACCCAAGTGCATGCTTTAGTTATCAGTCAATCTCCCTGATCAACACCGAAAACATTTTCGCAGACTAAATGCTTGCATCCCTAAACTCATCCATCCTGATCAAGCGGGCTTTGTTCAGGCATTGGAAAATACCAGGAAAATCAGCCACTTAAACCACATAGCTACATTTGCTGGGGTACCGGCCATGCTCTTCTCCCTGGACGCAGAGAAGGTCTTCAATCGGGTGGATTTGCAATTCATGTTCTCTACACCAGATTATGTTGCATGGGTCTCCTCTCTGAACCAATTGTCATACGAAATGGCACTAGACAGGGGTCTCTCTCCTCTTTCATTCCCCCTCATAGAGCCGTTAGCTTGCCTTTTAAGAAATCACCCAAGCTATTCATGAATCCTTTTCTAACTGACGAATCACAAAATCAGTTGCTTTGCAGATTACATTCTCTTTGCAATTTCAAAACTGCTTGTTACTCTGCTCAACATGTTCATTACCCTTTTAGCATTTGGCGACCTATCTGGCTTTAGGATAAATCACTTCAAATCTATGAATCTCAGCCTGGGTTTACCAGCAACTACCAAACATCTCATGTTTAAACTTTGATCTTCAATGGGAAAAGCATGCAATTCGCTTTCTGGGCACTAATTTACCAAACTCCATAACACATATGCATTCAATTCAGTTGGCAGATACCACGCATGCGCACAAATGCAATGGAACGTATTTGCGTTCCATACAGTATACATAGAGCGCGCATGCACAGCGTTCTATTCCAACAGTATGTTTAATTAATGCATCTACTTCTCGATTATCTTACACGTGAAGCTGTACAAGAGAGATAGCCAGGGCTTGTTGGTGTAAGAAGATTGTATTGTTTTTTCCAAGTCTTTGTTATTTCTGTTATTGTATAAAGCAATAAACATTTTTTATAAAATCTTACACCAATGTACAGTAGCCTACAATACAGGTTTCACTCATTTACATTAATAAATATGTAATCATTTATAAAGTAATGCACGTTTTCTACTGTTCTGTTACTCCCATGCACACTTTCAGTGCTCGTAAACCTCAGAAAACACACACAGACGGTTACTGTAGCAATAGCCTTGGAATGCAGTACATGGAATATAACTTAAAGACACCAGAACCCCCTATCGTCACCGCAAAGTACTAAGGCAGCCGCTGAACACCGTTTGGAAGTCGCGGCTCCGCAGCGGTCACAGGGACACGGCATGCAATGAAGTGCCGGAGAATTGGACATGGTTTAGCACAGTTACGGGAACAGTAAGTCTGGCTACATGTGTATATCTCTGTCTACCAGCCTAATTTTCCAAACCTAATTAAAACTCGAGTAAGATCTGGAGTCCTGGGACAAGTACAGCAGATCCTGGCTAGCTGGGGTCTGTTCAGTGAAGGTGCATCTTCCCAGAATGATCTACCTTTTTTGCATTCTCCCTATTCCAGTCCAACAAAGATATAAAAGCTACAAATCGGCCCTCTCTAAATTTGTCTGGAATCACAAGAAACCGAGGATCAAAGTATCATTACCGTCCGGCCCCGTGAACTGGGAGGCTGCTATTCATGGAGACGCTTCATGGCTGTCCCAACCAATTCTGAAGCACCCATTACCTCTGGGACCAATTCAAATGAAAGCATCCTCGTATAAGACAGGAGGGGCCAACTCCAGTTCTCAAAGGCCTCCAACAGGTTAGGAATGAAGGATATCCCTGCTTCAGCACAGGTGGCACAATCAGTGTCTCAGTTGTTGACTGAGCCACCTGTGCTGACGCAGAGATATCCTGAAAAACTGAGCTGTTGGTGGCCCTTGAGGACAGGAGTTGGCTACTCCTAGTATAAGAAACCCCCACCATTTTTGTCTCTCTATCTTCTCTCTTCTCCTCCTTCTGATGTTATATTAGAAAATGGTATGCCTCCCCCGCTGTTACATTCCCAGGTCTCTTCGTTCTGTACCCAAACTTAAAATTGGACTATAAATAAAGTGTGTTTAAAAGCAGCTAAGCACTGGAACAGCTGCTTCTTAGCCCTGAGCTCGAGAAACACAAATCAAACAACATTTCAGGCTTTGCAGCGAAGTTGTTGTCCTGAATTTGTTAATGCCCCAGTGATGCGTGCTGCGGAACATCTGCACAACGCAAGCATTTCAAATTCCCCTTTATGGCAAAATAAAAAAGGTGCTGGATTACAAGGGACACGTTTTTAGGAACCACGAAATGTCATCTCAATCGTGCATTTTGTGATACACATGCCAGTCATAGCAACACAAAACACAAGAGCTTGTGTGTACTAAGATCAGATAGTTTCTTCTTTTGTGCGTCAAAATGTTACTGCTAAAAAGTACAACAAACCTACAAAAAATGTGTGTGGTATGTGTTGTAGGGTTGCCAGGTGGCTTCTCCAAAAATACTGTACACAATGGTGAAAGGTGCGACGTGTTCAAGATACACACACACACACACACACACCCCTCTCACCGCTCCATGCTGTTTCCTCGTCTCCTTGGCCCCACCCCTAGACTCCTGACACCTCCTGATTGGCTGCATTACCCAGCAGCAGCATTATCTTGGCTAGGAAGCTGCCCAACCCCCTAGCATGTATGTGTATACCGATATTAACTCTCTGGGCATAGTGACCTTACCGGCTTGGGGGGGCCGCAGGATTTCCCCGAGCAGCTAGAGAGCAGGGCTACTGCTAGGGGGCTGGCCAGCTTCCTCCATCCTTATTGGCTGCATTACCCAGCAGTAGCCAATCAGGAGGTGGTGTCAGGAGCCTGGGGGTGGGGCCAAAGAGAGGAGGAAGCAGCATGGAGCGTAGAGAGGCGTGTGTGTGTCTCAATCACGTCGCACCTTTCCCCATTGTCTCCAGTATTTTTGGAGAAATCACCCGACAACCCTAACTCTGACCCAATATACACATGTAGCCAGCGTTATTGCTACCCATGACGCATTTCTGCCCAGTGTGTTGGCGCGATAGCCCCGCCCCCTTCTCACAAGCAGCTGATTCCAAAAAATGGTTGCTTCACCCGTTGGGCATACCGCATATGTCCGGCTGCAGTGTACCAACGGCTGCACGAATGTTGACTAGATCGGCACAAATATTGAGATAAGATGCTTTCGCCTAAGCGTTGAGCGTGGAAATCACAGCTGCAAATGGAATATTTCGGATTAAAAGTGAGAATCTGCTTCCAACCGGCTTTGCCTTTCGCTAAAAGGGTTATTGGCACTTTCAAACTTTATAGATTTTCTATTGCTTCTTTCTGGGAAATGACCCTAGTTTACTTCCCCGGCGGAATTTCAAAAATCCTACCGGGAAATATGCTTATAGGTACTTTCAAAAGAAGGCAATTTTCCGAGCTGGCAGTGTCATTTTGGACTGCAATGTGTCAAATCCAATTGCATTATTCATGTCACCAAGGGAGACACAGACATCTAGCGTTTCAGAAATGCAGAAGTGCGAACAGCAAAACGTGGTGCAGTCGGCGTCTCATACAAGTGATAACTAATGATTCATGGCTGCCATGCTAAAGGAACAAAATAAACCTTAAAAGCGTAATGATTGTTAAATATGTGCTCTCTGCATTCCTGTGCTAATTGGTGCCATGTAGGAGCCATATTTGAAATAGCCATATTAGGAAAACCATATTTCACCTTAAAGGAGTAATCCACGCAGGCCATTTTTTTTACACAGGATTGAAGCAGGGGGTCTCCGGAGCTGAACCCAGTTAACTTCAGCTCTGGGGACCCCATGCTTCCCGAGATACAGCCCTCCAAATGGGGTGCCGGTATCTCCTGCACGTTTAAAGCTCCCGCGTCATGCGGGCCAATAGGAAGCCGAACCTGATAACCACGGCTTCCTATTGGCCGGCAGGGAGTGGAAGCTTTGAAACTCCGCCATTACGTGAACCCTGCTAGCCGAACGGCTACCGGCGCCCCCTACGGAGGCAAGTATCTCTGGAAGCAGGGGGTCCTTTGAGTTGAAATTAATGGGGTTCAGCGCCGGAGACCCCTTCTTCAATATTTTGTTAAAAACAAACGAACAAAAAAAAAAAAACACCCATATGGATTGCCTTATTAAATAGTACCAAAATATAATATAATTCACATTAAACCAGCAATTCACCGAAGAGCCTATATTTAGTATTTTGCCCTCTAAGCGTCTCTTTGGTAACCATTAGACTGCACTGCGCTCTGGGGAGAGCTTCATTTTAACCTCCCGGACATTTAATATTTGAAACGCTAATATTTGATTTCTGAACAAACCATCGGTTTTTCAAAAAGGACATCCCCTGATGACGGCAAGATGTGATCAATATAAAACTAACACGCAGAAATAAAAGATTAGCGCAGGCGGCTGCTATAAAAGCACATCTGCTTTGGTTTCTCCGTGGGTCAATTGCCTTCTGGGATGGGACGTCCCCAGGGGCTAAAGAGCCAGGGAATCATGGGATATGGATTGATTGATGTGCCATAAAATTATCATTTAGGCCCACACTCGCCAAGCAGTGCTATTCCAAAACACTAGTGCAAAAACTATTTTTACTGGCATGTTGGCTGATGCTGATAATAAACTACAAATACGACGCAGAGTGCTCCATGGAGGTGACTCAGAGGGGTGGATCTGTGAGAAAACAGTATATTGCAGGCGTCAGGCAAGCAGACATCATTTTACCAGCTGCTTTCCACGGATTAAACGTGTACATTCTCTCATGAGACACGCCGTAACGCGAGACATCCCGTAACGTGAGACACGCAGTAAGGAGAAACGCCGCAACGCGAGAGATGCCGTAACGCAAGATATGCAGTAACGCGAGACACGCAGTAATGTTACACGCCATAACGCTTGACACAGGCAGTAACGCGCAAGACACCCCGTAACACGAGAGACGCCGTAACGAGAGACGCAGTAACGCGAGACACGCCGTAACGCGAGAGACGCCATAACATGAAGAAAAGTGGTGCTGGCTAACCTCTAACGCGTTTCACACAGAGTGCTAATGTGAGACAGGCATAACGCGAGACACGCCGTAACGAGAGACACGCCATAACGCGAGACACGCTGTAATGGATACGTGTGAAATCCCCACTGGTGAACAGAACGGGAAGTGATCCTGGAAGTGGTCTAATTGGTTGGGACTGTCGTGGGGTGTGGGCATAAGAGGGGGAGGGATAAAAGAAACACAATGTATAGCATCATTCAGACATCCCCACCATATCTCGTCATTTAGCACAGGTTGCACTTGATATACTTGGTATACTTACTATGTGACTATGTGCAACCACGGAGAAAACACACACAGACCGGCGCCTTGGTCTGTATCTGTTCTCTGTATTGTGTTCTGACTGTTCAGTCAGTATTACCGGGCTGCCTAACTCATAGTTATGAGTTTCTTTGTGCTCTTATTTTAATATTATATTAAACTGTTTGTGTGTTTACCACGTATAAGCGCTTTTTCAGCACCATTCTCTTTTTTCTGTTCTATATGCAACTATGTAACTAAATCTCGCTGCTATACCGCGGCTAAAGGAGTCACCTCGTTCTTCAGTATGACTTTAAAGCAGCAATCCCACCAGAAGCCAGTATAAGTTTCACTTGTACCTTACTCCGTGAGTGTGTCCCACTCCATTGGTGGCCAACTCCAGTCCTCAAGAGCCACCAACAGGCCAGGTTTTCAGGATATCCCAGCTTCAGCACAGGTGGCTCAGTCAGAGGCACAGTCAAAGACTGAAGCAGGGACTGATTAAGCCACCTGTGCTGAAGCAGGGATATCCTAAAAACCTGTCCTGTTGGTGGCTCCTGAGGACCGAAATTGAGCCTCCCTACTCTGGACTGCAGCATATATTTTGCAGCGGGATTTTCTGCGTGTGCATTTTTCACGCCACACACTTGTTCATTGGCCCCAGCTGTTAACCCTTTGAGCCAATGTCCCAACCTTACACAACCACGCAACTCTCCCGCTATGGACGATGCTCCCGTGACCATTTCCAGCCTTGAAGGTATCCTCGGAATGGCCCTCTTCAGCAATCGCTGCCTGCCAGGGAGCGTTCAACATTTCAGCAAAAAAGATATATTTATATTTGATCTTAAATGTTGAATTTTCGCTTTTTTTTAAATTTTCGTTTTTATTCTATACACAAGGCCAGACGAGCCTCAGGCTATTGCAAAAGTGCATCCAATCATCAATCGCGGGAACTCCGCACAAAAGGATCCATGACCTAAATGGAACAATATCACTCCACTGGCGCGGTATGAAGAGAACGGGCCCAGAGGTAAGACTCCTCCTCACAGAACCCGAAGCCAAGTCTCTGTTCTTAATATAGATTATGTTGCTTGGGAAAGAAAGTGTTGTGTTGTTGTTATATAGAAACGGTTGCAGTAAAGAACAGCGGAGGGAAGTTATCCAAACCACAGATGTACGGATTTAGCGAGACTTGCCACCTGCGGCTGAAAAATGCTTAAAGCCACAGCGCCGGAGATGGCGCTGCCGCAGGCTCGCTCAGGGTTGCCACCTATTGAAGGCTAAGCCAGCGACTTTTTGCAATTAAATTACATTTTTTTTTTAAAATTTATTGGTTTCATTTATATATTTACCATGCGGTGTCAAGTTGCCATGAGAACGTGACACCTTGTGGCGCGGAGGCGTCACGTGACATCCGGTTGTCGTGGCAACTACTTGTGGCGCTGAGGCATCACGTGCTGTCCTGTTGTCGTGGCAACGTGACGCCATTTGACGCCACAGAGCCATGTTTACTGGACCCTGTAGGGGGAGATGCCGCCTTTAGATTTCACAGGTAAACCCGTATCCCGGAGATACGCGGCCAAAACCCGGAGTGGTGGAAACCCTGGTCACACTGTGAGGGGTCTATGCTTACAGATTGGACCCCCTGCTGCGATGATCCTCTGTGGCAATCGCGATCCTGCAGCGATGATCCTCCTGCCTCCGGTGCAGTCGCAGTCCTGCAGCGATGATCCTCCGGTGCAGTCGCAGTCCTGCAGCGATGATCCTCCGGGGCAGTGGCGGTCCTGCAGCGATGATCCTCCGGGGCAGTCACGGTCCTGCAGCAATGATCCTCCGGGGCAGTGGCGGTCCTGCAGCGATGATCCTCCGGGGAAGTCACAGTCCTGCAGCGATGATCTTCCAGAGCAGTCGCCGTCCTGCAGCGATGATCCTCCGGGGAAGTCACAGTCCTGCAGCGATGATCTTCCAGAGCAGTCGCCGTCCTGCAGCGATGATCCTCCGGGGCAGTCGCAGTCCTGCAGCGATGATCCTCCAGAGCAGTCGCAGTCCTGCAGCGATGATCCTCCAGAGCAGTCGCAGTCTTGCAGCGATGATCCTCCGGGGCAGTCGCAGTCCTGCAGCGATTATCCTCCGGGGCAGTCGCAGTCCTGCAGCGATGATCCTCCAGAGCAGTCGCAGTCCTGCAGCGATGATCCTCCGGGGCAGTCGCAGTCCTGCAGCGATGATCCTCCAGAGCAGTCGCAGTCCTGCAGCGATGATCCTCCAGAGCAGTCGCAGTCCTGCAGCGATGATCCTCCAGAGCAGTCGCAGTCCTGCAGCGATGATCCTCCAGAGCAGTCGCAGTCCTGCAGCGATGATCCTCCGGGGCAGTCGCAGTCTTGCAGCGATGATCCTCCAGAGCAGTCGCAGTCCTGCAGCGATGATCCTCCGGGGCAGTCGCAGTCCTGCAGCGATGATCCTCCAGAGCAGTCGCAGTCCTGCAGCGATGATCCTCCAGAGCAGTCGCAGTCCTGCAGCGATGATCCTCCAGAGCAGTCGCAGTCCTGCAGCAATGATCCTCCGGGGCAGTCGCAGTCCTGCAGCGATGATCCTCCGGGGCAGTCGCAGTCCTGCACCGATGATCCTCCGGGGCAGTCGCAGTCCTGCAGCGATGATCCTCCGGGGCAGTCGCAGTCTTGCAGCGATGATCCTCCAGAGCAGTCGCAGTCCTGCAGCGATGATCCTCCAGAGCAGTCGCGGTCCTGCAGCGATGATCCTCCGGGGCAGTCGCAGTCCTGCAGCGATGATCCTCCGGGGCAGTCGCGGTCCTGCAGCGATGATCCTCCGGGGCAGTCGCGGTCCTGCAGCGATGATCCTCCGGGGCAGTCGCAGTCCTGCAGCGATGATCCTCCGGGGCAGTCGCAGTCTTGCAGCGATGATCCTCCAGAGCAGTCGCGGTCCTGCAGCGATGATCCTCCGGGGCAGTCGCAGTCCTGCAGCGATGATCCTCCAGCCTACGGTGCAGTCGCGGTCCTGCAGCGATGACAAACCGGGGCAATCGCGGTCCTGCAGCGATGACAAACCGGGGCAGTCGCGGTCCTGCAGCGATGATCCTCCGGGGCAGTCGCGGTCCTGCAGCGATGATCCTCCGTGGCAGTCGTGGTCCTGCAGCGATGATCCTCCGGGGCAGTCGCGGTCCTGCAGTGATGATCCTCCGGGGCAGTCGCGGTCCTGCAGCAATGATCCTCCGGGGCAGTGGCGGTCCTGCAGTGTTGATCCTCCGGGGCAGTCGTGGTCCTGCAGCGATGATCCTCCGGGGCAGTCGCGGTCCTGCAGCGATGATCCTCCGTGGCAGTCGTGGTCCTGCAGCGATGATCCTCCGGGGCAGTCGCGGTCCTGCAGTGATGATCCTCCGGGGCAGTCGCGGTCCTGCAGCGATGATCCTCCGCGGCAGTCGCGGTCCTGCAGCGATGATCCTCCGGGGCAGTCACGGTCCTGCAGCGATGATCCTCCGGGGCAGTGGCGATCCTGCAGTGATGATCCTCCGGGGCAGTGGCGGTCCTGCAGCGATGATCCTCCGGGGCAGTAGCGGTCCTGCAGCGATGATCCTCAGGGGCAGTAGCGGTCCTGCAGCGATGATCCTCCGGGGCAGTGGCGGTCCTGCAGCGATGATCCTCTGGGGCAGTAGCAGTCCTGCAGCGATGATCCTCCGGGGCAGTGGCGGTCCTGCAGCGATGATCCTCCGGGGCAGTGGCGGTCCGGTCTGCTCTCGCTGTTGCAGAATATGTGGCAGTTGGCTACGTGGTAAATCAACTCATCAGATGGGTTGCATTCCCACGTAGGTAACCACTCCTTCTGATGTCACACATTTTTCCCACATAACGTCCGAGGTCGTCAGGAAGAGCCTGGTTACGACGCGATTGTATTCGGCGTCAGTCCGACATCGTACGGTATCGGACCTTCGTGAACAGCACGTGAATAAGCAATTAGCTGTCCGTTTCTAGTTTGTATATGCCTGCGGTAAAACTTTCACAGACATAAGAAGCCCGTTATTAATGCTTTACCGCTATCGATCTGGTTTAAGTGAATAGGTCAATAAAAAATAAATAAAATAAAGATTGGCGTTAAAATACCGCGAACGCCAATGTTTTTTATTTTTCATGTATCGACCTTCAGTGGATCTGGGGAAAGCTTCATTTTAACCTCCCGGACATTTAATATTTGAAACGCTAATATTTGATTTCTGAACAAACCATCGGATTTTCAAAAAGGACATCCCCTGATGACGGCAAGATGTGATCAATATAAAACTAATACGCAGAAATAAAAGATTAGCGCAGGCGGCTGCTATAAAAGCACATCTGCTTTGGTTTCTCCGTGGGTCAATTGCCTTCTGGGATGGGACGTCCCCAGGGGCTAAAGAGCCAGGGAATCATGGGATATGGATTGATTGATGTGTCATAAAATTATCATTTAGGCCCACACTCGCCAAGCAGTGCTATTCCAAAACACTAATGCAAAAACTATTTTTACTGGCATGTTGGCTGATGCAGATAATAAACTACAAATACGACGCAGAGTGCTCCATGGAGGTGACTCGGAGGGGTGGATCTGTGAGAAAACAGTATATTGCAGGCGTCAGGCAAGCAGACATCATTTTACCAGCTGCTTTCCACGGATTAAACGTGTACATTCTCTCATGAGACACGCAGTAATGTGACATCCCGTAACGTGAGACACGCAGTAAGGAGAGACGCCGCAACGAGAGAGATGCCGTAACGCAAGATATGCAGTAACGCGAGACACGCAGTAATGTTACACGCCATAACGCTTGACACAGGCAGTAACGTAAGACACCCCGTAACACGAGAGACGCCGTAACGAGAGACACGCCGTAACGCGAGAGACGCCATAACATGAAGAAAAGTGGTGCGGGCTAACCTCTAACGCGTTTCACACAGAGTGCTAATGTGAGACAGGCATAACGCGAGACACGCCATAACGAGAGACACGCCATAACGCGAGACACGCTGTAATGGATACGTGTGAAATCCCCACTGGTGAAATCCCCACTGGTGAACAGAACGGGAAGTGATCCTGGAAGTGGTCTAATTGGTTGGGACTGTCGTGGGGTGTGGGCATAAGAGGGGGAGGGATAAAAGAAATGCAATGTATAGCATCATTCAGACGTCCCCACCATATCTCGTCATTTAGCACAGGTTGCACTTGAAATACTTACTATGTGACTATGTGCAACTACGGAGAAAACACACACAGACCGGCGCCTTGGTCTGTATCTGTTCTCTGTATTGTGTTCTGACTTTGTTCAGTCAGTATTACCGGGCTGCCTAACTCATAGTTATGAGTTTCTTTGTGCTCTTATTTTAATATTATATTAAACTGTTTGTGTGTTTACCACGCATACGCGCTTTTTCAGCACCATTCTCTTTTTTCTGTTCTATATGCAACTATGTAACTAAATCTCGCTGCTATATCGCGGCTAAAGGAGTCGCCTCGTTCTTCAGTATGACTTTAAAGCAGCAATCCCACCAGAAGCCAGTATAAGTTTCACTTGTACCTTACTCCGTGAGTGTGTCCCACTCCAGTGGCGGCCAACTCCAGTCCTCAAGAGCCACCAACAGAACCTGATAGCATGTCACCTTGTCCAAGTTATGCAGAACATGATTCACCTTATGCTGCCAGGAGTCGGCTCTTGTTGGCAAGGTCACAATGTCCTTGACAGGAGGAAGGTCATGGCAGCATGGCAAGACTGAGGCTGAATACTACATACATGGTGATATACGCAGCATCCTTCCGGCACAGTGGATGCAGACATACTGCTGGACATATCCAAATTAAATCCTATAAATGATTGGGATTATCTGAATATCTACACTAGTGGGTACTTCCATTCTTCATTACGTACAGATGGGTACATTGGATATAGGTAACCGTATCACACATACCCATTCACTAATGTTATGATCTAATGTAGGACGGCCAACTCCAGTCCTCGAGACCACCCAACAGGACAGGGTTTTAAGGATATCCCAGCTTCAGCACAGGTGGCTCAGTCAGAGGCACAGTCAAAGACTGAAGCAGGGACTGATTAAGCCACCTGTGCTGAAGCAGGGATATCCTAAAAACCTGTCCTGTTCGTGGCTCCTGAGGACCGAAATTGAGCCTCCCTGCTCTGGACTGCAGCATATATTTTGCAGCGGGATTTTCTGCGTGCGCATTTTTCACGCCACACACTTGTTCATTGGCCCCAGCTGTTAACCCTTTGAGCCAATGTCCCAACCTTACACAACCACGCAACTCTCCCGCTATGGACGATGCTCCCGTGACCATTTCCAGCCTTGAGGGTATCCTCGGAATGGCCCTCTTCAGCAATCGCTGCCTGCCAGGGAGCGTTCAACATTTCAGCAAAAAATATATATTTATATTTGATTTTAAATGTTGAATTTTCGCTTTTTTTTTTCATTTTCGTTTTTATTCTATACACAAGGCCAGACGAGCCTCAGGCTATTGCAAAAGTGCATCCAATCATCAATCGCGGGAACTCCGCACAAAAGGATCCATGACCTAAATGGAACAATATCACTCCACTGGCGCGGTATGAAGAGAACGGGCCCAGAGGTAAGACTCCTCCTCACAGAACCCGAAGCCAAGTCTCTGTTCTTAATATAGATTATGTTGCTTGGGAAAGAAAGTGTTGTGTTGTTGTTATATAGAAACGGTTGCAGTAAAGAACAGCGGAGGGAAGTTATCCAAACCACAGATGTACGGATTTAGCGAGACTTGCCACCTGCGGCTGAAAAATGCTTAAAACCACAGCTCCGGAGATGGCGCTGCCGCAGGCTCGCTCAGGGTTGCCACCTATTGAAGGCTAAGCCAGCGACTTTTTGCAATTAAATTACATTTTTTTTTTAAATGTATTGGTTTCATTTATATATTTACCATGCGGTGTCAAGTTGCCATGAGAACGTGACACCTTGTGGCGCGGAGGCGTCACGTGACATCCGGTTGTCGTGGCAACAACTTGCGGCGCTGAGGCATCACGTGCTGTCCTGTTGTCGTGGCAACGTGACGCCATTTGACGCCACAGAGCCATGTTTACTGGACCCTGTAGGGGGAGATGCCGCCTTTAGATTTCACAGGTAAACCCGTATCCCGGAGATACGCGGCCAAAACCCGGAGTGGTGGAAACCCTGGTCACACTGTGAGGGGTCTATGCTTACAGATTGGACCCCCTGCTGCGATGATCCTCTGTGGCAATCGCGATCCTGCAGCGATGATCCTCCAGCCTCCGGTGCAGCCGCAGTCCTGCAGCGATGATCCTCCGGGGAAGTCACAGTCCTGCAGCGATGATCCTCCGGGGAAGTCACAGTCCTGCAGCGATGATCCTCCAGAACAGTCGCAGTTCTGCAGCGATGATCTTCCAGAGCAGTCGCAGACCTGCAGCGATGATCCTCTGGGGCAGTGGCGGTCCTGCAGCGATGATCCTCCGGGGCAGTCGCGGTCCTGCAGCGATGATCCTCCGGGGCAGTCGCGGTCCTGCAGCGATGATCCTCCGTGGCAGTGGCGGTCCTGCAGCGATGATCCTCCAGAGCAGTCGCAGACCTGCAGCGATGATCCTCCGGGGCAGTGGCGGTCCTGCAGCGATGATCCTCCGGGGCAGTCGCAGACCTGCAGCGATGATCCTCCGGGGCAGTCGCGGTCCTGCAGCGATGATCCTCCGGGGCAGTCGCGGTCCTGTAGCGATGATCCTCCGGGGCAGTCGCGGTCCTGCAGCGATGATCCTCCGGGGCAGTCGCGGTCCTGCAGCGATGATCCTCCGGGGCAGTCGCGGTCCTGCAGCGATGATCTTCCAGAGCAGTCGCGGTCCTGCAGCAATGATCCTCCGGGGCAGTAGCGGTCCTGCAGCGATGATCCTCCGGTGCAGTCGCGGTCCTGCAGCGATGATCCTCCGGGGCAGTCGCGGTCCTGCAGCGATGATCCTCCGGGGCAGTCGCGGTCCTGCAGCGATGATCTTCCAGAGCAGTCGCGGTCCTGCAGCAATGATCCTCCGGGGCAGTCGCGGTCCTGCAGCGATGATCCTCCGGGGCAGTCGCGGTCCTGCAGCAATGATCCTCCGGGGCAGTCGCGGTCCTGCAGTGATGATCCTCCGGGGCAGTCGCAGTCCTGCAGCGATGATCCTCCAGTGCAGTCACGGTCCTGCAGCGATGATCCTCCGGTGCAGTCGCGGTCCTGCAGCAATGATCCTCCGGGGCAGTCGCGGTCCTGCAGCGATGATCCTCCGGGGCAGTCGCGGTCCTGCAGCGATGATCCTCCGGGGCAGTCGCGGTCCTGCAGCAATGATCCTCCGGGGCAGTCACGGTCCTGCAGCGATGATCCTCCGGGGCAGTGGCGGTCCTGCAGCGATGATCCTCCGGGGCAGTCGCGGTCCTGCAGCGATGATCCTCCGGGGCAGTCGCGGTCCTGCAGCGATGATCCTCCGGGGCAGTCACAGTCCTGCAGCGTTGATCCTCCGGGGCAGTCGCAGTCCTGCAGCGATGATCCTCCGGTGCAGTCACGGTCCTGCAGCGATGATCCTCCGGGGCAGTCACAGTCCTGCAGCGTTGATCCTCCGGGGCAGTCGCAGTCCTGCAGCGATGATCCTCCGGGGCAGTCGCGGTCCTGCAACGATGATCCTCCGGGGCAGTGGCGGTCCTGCAGCGATGATCCTCCGGGGCAGTGGCGGTCCTGCAGCGATGATCCTCCGGGGCAGTGGCGGTCCGGCAGCGATGATCCTCCGGGGCAGTGGCGGTCCGGTCTGCTCTCGCTGTTGCAGAATATGTGGCAGTTGGCTACGTGGTAAATCAACTCATCAGATGGGTTGAATTCCCACGTAGGTAACCACTCCTTCTGATGTCACACATTTTTCCATAACGTCCGAGGTCGTCAGGAAGAGCCTGGTTACCACGCGATTGTATTCGGCGTCAGTCCGACATCGTACGGTATCGGACCTTCGTGAACAGCACGTGAATAAGCAACTAGCTGTCCGTTTCTAGTTTGTATATGCCTGCGGTAAAACTTTCACAGACATAAGAAGCCCGTTATTAATGCTTTACCACTATCGATCTGGTTTTAGTGAATAGGTCAATAAAAAATAAATAAAATAAAGATTGGCGTTAAAATACCGCGAACGCCAATGTTTTGTTTTTTTTCATGTATCGACCTTCAGTGAATCTAGGCCAAAATAAACATATACCAGTAATAAAACACATACAATTATGTGCTGAATTGACTGAGAAAAGGCAGCCTGATTAAGCAGTACAATAGATATCACACATTCAAGGTCAGAGATTGCTGGCCTTGCACTGTAGCATTCTGGGTAAATGTATACACTGTTTTAAAGAACCAACGTATTATGAATAATTCTACATGACCCAGATAATAAAGTCAAAGCTTTGCTAATATTTAGAAACGTTTCTGTGTTCTTGATGCCCACAATGAATGGGAACGCACTGGCCTAAGCCCTTTTTATTAATATCATGCCACAACCTACAATAAGATTTCATAGATAACTAAATCATACATAAAAAGAGCCATTTCCTTTTCATTTGTGTCAATGTAACTTTAAAGCAAAGGCATAAAGCTGTCAGAAATGTAGAGGAAACAATTATCTTGCAAACTGATGAAACAATATGACCATTTTATTGCTTGGCTATTTCCGCTTGGCCTAGTTTGCCTCAGATTGTCCCAGCTAAATTGGCAGAGTCTTATATTCAGCTCGATTAGATATAAAAGCCTCTTGTCTTTTGGCATACAACAGCCCAGAGCTGGCTTGCTCCAATTCTGTTTGCAGCATAAAAGGGTATATGCTTTTATCGTTCGTTCCATTCACAGCCTTCAGAGGCCATGGAATCTCTTGGAGGGAAGAGAAGCTAAGAGGGATGGGGAGCCGTGTGTGTCCTTTCTTCAATGTACTAACAATGGAGGGAGAGGGAGTTGGGGATATGACGCCTTTAATTGGACCAACAAGTAGTTACAAACTTTCCAACCTCTCAGGGTCCTTTAATCGGGTACGATACCACAATACTCCATTATTTCAACTCCGGGGACCCCCTGCTTCTGGAGATACTTACCTCTGTAGGGGGGGCCAGTAGCCGCTCCACTCGGCTAGCAGGGTTTACGTCATGTCGGAGTTCCAACGCTCTGCGGGCCAATAGGAAGCCGTGACATCATCAGGTTCGGCTACCGTTCGCCTCGCGTGGCACGGGAGCTTTAACCATTGCTGAGATACCGGCACCGCGTTTGGAGGCAAGTATCTCCAGATGCAGGGGGTCCCCGGAGATGAAATCAATGGGGTTCAGCTCCAGGGACCCCCTGCATCAATCCTATGCCAAAACATAATTTTTCTTTCAATAAGCGTATGAATTGCTCCAATAAAAAGAGGAGCGGAAGGCTGCACGAAATTGAGGCATCTTCTCAGCAGGGAAGGATTAATAACTCCTGATCCACTTGGGACCTGCATATAAACAATGAAACAAACAATAACAGAAGTCCCTGGAGGCCTCACGCAAATACATCATGGATGTGCCCTAGGGAGAGATTAGTGTTAACTCGCCCACGTGTGGGGACTTCAGAGATTGGGACTGAAACTTGAATTCTATTACAATTAAACAGCAAATTAAAAAAATACCTCATTGTGAGCACATTGAAACGTTTCAGACAGGGGTGCAACCCTGCTCTTCCCCATTATCTCTTAGCATACCGTGCTTCCACTGCAGCCAGGGATTCTGGGTAATGACATGCAAATGAGCACACCGTGTCACCTTTTGCTTCATGTCCACTGTAACACAGACTCCGATACGCGCATGCCTGCCGCCTTACACGGCTTCTCAGCGCAGCCTGGGCGTTACAACTACAATTTAAAAACAAGTAAAGAGTATCTCTGAAGTGTTGTGTGATGGTGGCGTTCTGTATTTAACACATATTTCTGTGACATGCACTTTAATGACAGAAAAGGACACAAACTGAACTTGAATAGCAGCCTGGGAGTTACACATCCATTTTAGGTGGCACGGAATAAATTTGTTTCTATGCCAACAAACCTGCAGTTTTATGAAGAGAAAATGGTTTCTGCCTCCTGAATGTGCATGTGCTGTATTGCTTTACATCAGAGTAACCACACAGAGTAACAAAATGAATATCTCTTAAGAAAACAATGGCTTTTTTAAATATCATTGAGAGAAAATGCACATCTTGTTTGCATATTTAAAATATATAAGTTGGTACGAGGGGTTAACTGTGTGGGATGAATTCCCTATCTCCAAGGCCGCAGAGAGGGAGGGACAGCCGGTACAAGTGTCCCAGGCCCGGTGGCGGCAGGGGGCCCCCCACCTGCAGGCCTCTTCCTCTCGCTCTGTCCCACGCCGGGCCCTCTGACGTTAGTGCGCGATGGGCCTCTCTGACGTCGGCGCGGCGGAAGTAAGCTTGGCCTAGCTTCCGGCGCGCGGTGCCATGAGTGGGAGGCCCGAAG
Source organism: Ascaphus truei (assembly GCF_040206685.1). Taxonomy (NCBI): domain Eukaryota; kingdom Metazoa; phylum Chordata; class Amphibia; order Anura; family Ascaphidae; genus Ascaphus; species Ascaphus truei. The sequence goes on along the minus strand of NC_134496.1, from coordinate 22,469,148 downwards.
CACGCTGAAGTCAGAGGGTCCGGCGTGGGACAGAGAGAGGAAGAGGTCTGCAGGTGGGGACTGCTGGGGCTCGGTGGCAACTGCTCTGTCTCGGTGCCGTTCCCCCTGGCAGTCACCAAGCCCCCCCCCCCGGCAGTCATCCCCCCGCCACCCGGCAGTCACAGCAGCCCCCTCCCAGCAGTCACCCACCCGGCTTTCACCCCCCCCACCCAGCCCCCGGCAGTCACCGGGTCTGGCCTGACCATCACCAAGGTAAGTCTATTTTTTTGTAATATGTATTGTTTTTTTTAAATATGCATTTTTTTTTTAATATGTACTGTTATTTTTTTTAATATGTACTGTTATTTTTTTTAATATGTACTGTTATTTTTTTTAATATGTACTGTTATTTTTTTTAATATGTACTGGTTTTTTTTTTTTTTTTTTTTTGCATTGGGGGCTTTTTTTTATATGAGCATTTCTTTTTTATATGAGCATTGGGGGCTTTTTTAATATGAGCATTGGGGGACTTTTTTTATATGTATTTGTTTTTTTATGGGGGGTGTTATATGTATTGGGGAGAGGGGGTTGTATGTATTTGGGGGGTTTGTATATATTTAGGGGGGTGGGGGTGCTATATAAGTTTGGGGGATTGGGGATTTAAAAAAAAATGTATTTGGGGACGGGAAGTTTTTTGCATTGATGGTGTTTTTTTGGTATATTTTGTGCAGGGAATTGTGTGATGGGGGGAGAGAATGAGTCTGAGGAGGGGGATTGAGTGGGGAGAATGAGAGGAGAGGGTGAGTGAGGAAAAGAGGGAGTAAGAGTGAGACACAGAGTGAAAATACATGTGAGGCGGGGGGATTGAGTGTGGTAATTAATGGAGAGAGTGAGAGGTGAGACGCAGGAGAGAGAAATTCATGGGAAGAGGGAGGGAAATATAGGGGGCTCGCGAGGTGTGAGATGGAGTTCGGGGAGTAGGGGAGGGGGGGGAGGCCCAGTCAGACCTGTAGTCCTGGGCCTGGGGAAATGTGTCTCTGGCCCTGCCTATCCCTCATTGGATACAGGATGACTATAAAGGGATTGCCCCTCCTTTGTACAGTATGTCTTGTGACCAGGGATAGCGAGAAGGAGCGGCTCAGCAAGTAAAGACACTGACTGTGTGAACAATGACACGAGTCACTGAGACTGGGTCAAACCCCGGTGTTAGTTCCTTGTGACCTTGGGCAAGTCATTTTATCTCTCCGTACCAATAGCGCCTTGGATAAGGGCGCTGGCGCTGGCAGTGAGGCCTGACCTCTGCCCAGGCCCCAGGGCCACCAGCTTTCTGTCCGGTTGCCAGGCCCCAGCTTCCCCCCCCCCCTGCAGCAGACCTCTCTCTGCTGCTATTGTGCAAGGGGGGGGTGTGTGTGATGTGGAGGGGGAGTATTATGTGTGTGGGAGAGAGGTGGGGCGTGAGAGAGAGAGGAGTGGGGTGTGTGGGAAAGCAGGGAGAGAGAGGTGGGTGGGAGAGATAGAGGGGGAAAGCGGCAAGGCCGCCGACACTGGGGGTGGGTGGGGGAGTGGGAGAGAGAGGTGGGTGGGAGAGGGGAGATATGGGGGTGAGAGAGATAGAGGGGGAGTCTTGCAAGGCCACCAATACTGGGGGTGGGGTGTAGGGTGGGTTCAGTGGAAACTGTAGTCTTAGGCCCCAGGAACACGTAGATATATAGATACTCCTTGTTAAAGGACCGCTGGTCCGAAACGCATAGGAGGGTGACACTACCCCTGAGGGGGATGTTTATTCGAACAATAAATACATTTATATTTTTTTAACCACCTGACTTCCTGGCAGTGCGCTGCTGTTTCTACTTTTTCTCTGCATTGAGCCCCAGGAAAGCTGCTTGCGGCAACCTGGTCATCTTGTGAATTGGTCCCGAAGGCACATAATGTAAGAGTCCCACATAGTATCTGAATCAACATCCTGACCACTTGCACTACACCTTGCCTTCCTTTTATTATGTGAGCACCTATTTACCTACTGTATTGTATTGTATGTCTTTATTTATATAGCGCCATTAATGTACATAGCGCTTCACAGTAGTAATACATGTGATAATCAAATAAATAACAGATAATACAGTATAAATAACAGAATATGGGAATAAGTGCTTTAGACATAAAAGTATAATGTGGAATAAGTGATATAAGGCGCAAACAACTATTAAAAAGTAACAATAGTGAATAAATCTATATAAAGGGAAGTGTGATGATTAAAGTCCAACCACCCAGCTCAAACCTCACTGGTGGGACCTGTTTCACGGGTTCCAAGGATTCAAGTATTTTTCTCAAACATCCAGGGGGAGCATATGGGGAAAGAAATAAAAATTTAAGTGCAGACGTTTCTATAAAGTAGAATGATATAGTCTTGGCTCGTATAAATGTATTACTCACAAGATGTATGAGTTAATCAGGCAATTGGCAAATTGGGTTGCCACCCATCTGTATCTGGACCCCCCTTGTTTAAGATACCGTCAGCAGGATGATGTATATATAATAGAGAGAGAACTACATAGTGCGATCAAAAAGGTACAACTTTATAATTTATAAAAAAACGGGTCAATAAAATGCGCACTTACAATGTGCCAGTAAAAATCATGCATGTATCTCACAAATGGAGAAAATGGAAGCTCCCCGAACTGCTCACCGCCTCCCTCGGGTGTTTGGCTGGCTTTCTCTCACGGATCTGTGTGCCGATTCAGAGCCTCCCTCACGGCGCCCGTCCAGGAAGATGACGTCACGGCTGCAGAGTTGGTCAGCTACGGGTCGCGTTTGAGTCCAAAATTGGTACACTCTACGCGTTTCGCCCAGCTTGCTGTAGCTGTTGTCGGCTTCGTCAGGAGTGTGTAAAGGTTGGGTGCAGTTGATACTTATATACCCTATATACATGCTAATCTATTCAATTATACAATTAAACAATTGAACAACCTGATCTAAGACTATTATTATGGGAGTAAACTTGGAACTTACAAGTAATATAATCAATTGCTACGCATATGTTAATGTGTAAGTACAGATGACAATACATAAATGGAGCAACCAGAGAACAGACATTATGACCTTGTGATATTTCAAGGTGCATATATATATAAAGTTACAATGATATCCCAACTTGGGCAATATGAAATGTCATTAGACAATTAATGTTTTGAATGGCATATATTTGGATTATCTTCCTTTCTATAATCCTCAAGGCGCAACACATATAAAAATAGATTGGGGAGATGGAGTTTGCGGGGTAAACTCTGTGCTCAGTATAAGACTGTTCACAACATTTTATAATAGTTTTTTCTTACTTCTTCAATGGGTCTTTTATTTCCAATAGTTCTAGCAATAATGTTCAAATTGCAAACAATGGGTCTATCAGAATAGTATTGTTATGAGTTAATATATATGTGCAGTCTTTGGTGGGGTGCAATCTTCTGCACTAACATATATCTGGGAGCTAGTTTGTCATGAAGATATGGCAGGGTATTTATTTCTGATGGCAGTTTAATGGCATCTTATTCTGGGTGTATCTTGGTGGTCCAAACTTTATGTTTAGTGTATATACGTTAATAGATAAATATAATGAGCTGTAAAGATAGTATACAGATTCAATTAATCATATTTGAGATGTGAAGCAAAATTCTAAAGGCTTTCACTAGGGTTGCGTTGACAGGGGGGCTAAATACATATGGAAAAAGACGAAGTGAAGAAGAGTAATTATAAAAAGTAAAAATAAAAAATATAAAGTGTAAAAAAACAGTACTTAGGTGCCAAAAAAAAAAATCTCTATCAATCAACTATAATGACATTTCATTTACAGTTTGTGGACACAGGATCAAACTATCAACATATAGATATAGTGTGTACAGTTGTAGATTCCTAGGTGATATCCTGAAAAATAAGATAGGAAAAGCTGATGCAAAGACAAAGAAACAAAGGAACAGAAGAGGATCATATTAGTACCATCATTTCGAGCATAATCTATTTCAAAAAAGGAGCAAGATCTATCTCAGCATTGAGGCCTCTTGGAGCTAATGTTTTGAGGCGATGGATCCAAAATGTTTCCCTCTTTAGGAGTTCTGACCCCCTATCCCCTCCCCTCCAATGGGGTAGTACATGTTCGATGGCTTTAAAGACTAGGCCTGTTGGTTCCCCACCGTGACATTCAGAAAAATGATTTGGAATACTGTGGTTGGTTAATTTTCTCTTGATGCCACTCAGATGTTCGATAATTCGAGTTCTTACTGGTCTTATGGTCTTTCCGATGTATTGTAACTTGCAGGAACATTCCATTAGATAGATTACATGGTCTGTCCTGCAAGTCATAAAAGTTTCAATATTGAAGACTTCACCGGTGACATTAGAGCAAAAATTGGTATGATCAGAAGACCTAAAACCACACGCCTTGCAACTTGTGCAGCCAAAAAAACCTTTCTTATTTAGCCATCTATTGTTCTTAGAATTGGAGTCCCTTAATGCACTAGGGGCTAGTTTGTCTTTAAGATTGGAGGCTTTTTTAAATATCACATTTGGTCTATCGGGGATATTGGGGCCCAATACTGGATCATTTTTAAGTATATCCCAGTGCTTTTGAATGATATTCTTAATTTTTCCTGCATCTCTGCTATATCCCGTCAGAAATGCAAAATCATATTTGTTGTTTCTATTTGAATTCTTTTGCTTGGGTACCAATAGATCCTCTCTCTGAAGTTCCCCTGCCCTATTTATAGCTGATTCTATTGTTTCCTCTTTGTAGTTTTTCTCCAAAAATCTGTTTTTGATTTTTTCAGATTGTGTAATGTATTGTTCTTTGTCTGTGCAGTTCCTTCTTATTCTGGTAAACTGGCTTGCTGGTACATTGTCCATCCATTGTGGTAAATGGCAACTGTCTCTCTTGATGAAATTATTTTTATCTATATCTTTAAAATAGGTTTTTGTTTTGATAGATTCGTTTTCGATATAGATATTTAAATCTAGGAAATTGATTTGATCCTTGCTCCACTCACTAGTGAATTTCAAATTATATGAATTAATATTCATCTCATTAATGAATTTAATGAGTGTGTCTTCTCCCCCACTCCAAATGAAAAACACATCATCAATGTAGCGGCGATAAAGGACAAGATTCGCACCAAGCTCACTCCCTGACCAGATGTTGTCTGTCTCCCAATCTGATACAAACAGATTGGCGTAGCTTGGAGCGAATCTCGTCCCCATCGCCGTCCCACATTTTTGCAAATAAAAAGTGTGTGAATACCAAAAATAGTTGTGCTCTAATATGAACTTTATACTGTCAATAATAAATTCAGCCTGTGATGCTGGTAAAGTCTCATCCCCCTGTAAAACCCGCCTGACTGATTCGCAACCCTGTGTATGTTCTATAATTGTATACAGTGAAGAAACGTCACATGTTGCCAATAGAAAGTGTTTCTCCCACTTTACACAATTCAAAAGGTTGAGTATCTCTACTGTGTCTTTCAAATAAGCCTTTTGTTTGACCACATATTTTTGTAAGAATGTGTCTATGTATAAAGAGAGGTTGGCAGTTAGCGAGTCAATCCCCGAGACTATTGGTCTGCCTGGGGGATTGACTACACTCTTGTGGATCTTTGGGAGGAAATAGAAGACCGGCATCTTGGCTTTATTTCGATATAAGAAATCATATTCTTTTTCATCCAGTATGCCGGTCTCCCTTCCCCCATCTAACAGCATTTTGAGTTCTTCTGTGTATTTGATGATGGGATTGCCTGACAATTTTTCATATGTGTTGGTGTCTCCTAGCAATCTCAATGCTTCTTCTTCATATTTGTCTCGATCCATCAGAACTATCCCCCCCCCCTTATCTGCCTGTTTGACCACCAGATCCTTGTTATCCATAAGTTGTTTAAGGGCATCTTTTTCATTCTTAGTTAGATTTTCTTTTTGTTGGTTTCCCTTTTCTTTCAAATCTGTACTCAAATTTTCAAATTCTTTTGTTATCATTTGAAAAAAGACTTCCAAATGGTTCCCTTTAGCAAATTGTGGAAAAAAGGTGGATTTAGGTTTCAACCCTGTGTGTATATATTTTCTTTCTTGTTCTACCACTGCTGGTACTTCCCTGATAGTGTTGTGCTCGATGTGTCTCCCTAGGAAATAGCGTTTCACAGTGAGTTTCCTTAGGAAACGGTTTGCATCAATATATAAGTCAAAGCTGCTATGTGTTTTCATAGGTGCAAACGACAACCCCTTTGATAGAACACTTTTTTGTGTGTCAGATAAAGCTATCTTACTTAAGTTGAAAACATTTTCTATATTTACTTTGCGCTCCTTTTGGTATTTCTTGTGTTTTCTTCTACCCCTCTTTCCTCTGAAAGTCTTCCTCTTTTTGAGCTGCCCGTCTGACCCCCCTCTATCTGTGGTTGTGGTTTGGGATCCCACAAAGTAGAAGGGCCCTCTGCCCCTAAAAAAGAGGAATCTGCACTATATTGTCTTTTTAGATCTTTCTTTTCTTTTTTCTCTCTAGAGTCTGATGAATTAGTTCTTTCTTTGTTATCTCTTTTCTCTCTAGAGTCTGCTGAATTAGTTCTATTTTGCTGTTTGCGTGTCCTATCTTCCTCTCTTTTATCTTTTTTTGATTGGTTAATAGGGGTGTAGTTAGCTCTGTCTCCTCCTCTATAAGGTTCTTTTCTTGGAGAATGGCGGTTCTCTCTAGTCATTTTGTCTTTATTCTGATGGTCTTGTTTCTCATCTCTTTCCCTTTCACTGTGTGCTTTATTGTCATAGTTGATGTGTCTGTCTCCATGTTGTTCTTTTCTATAATTACTTTTGTAGTATTTCTTAAAAATCCTATTTTTGTTCCAGCTTCTTTGTTCTCCCTTTCTGTAGTCCTCCTCATCTCTATGTAATTTTTGTGTTTTATTGTTATCTGTATCTCTTTCTAGAACTTCTAGTTTCTTTTGTAATAGGCTATCTTTTTCTTTGAATTCCTTTGTGTTTTCAAAGGGGGTCAATTTTTCTTTTATTGCATTAATCTCTTCATCTAATTGCTGCAAATGAGCTTTTTGTTGTTTTATAATGAGATCAATCAGCCCATGGGAGCAATCATCTAACAGTTGATTCCAGCTTGCCAAAAAAGACTCATCCTCCAAATCAAAGGATGGTTTCTTTTGAACTCGCAATCCTCTTGGTATTATATCACAATCTTTATATTGTTGTAAAAATACAACGTCTAACCACTTTTTTGTGTCCTTAATCATCACTTTTTCTAGTTTAGTGAATTCATTTGTGATTATTTTTTCTACATTTTCATCATTAGAAACTTCTTCCTCCTCTACTACTTTGTCAAAATTAATCTTTCTTTGTAATCTCTTAGAAAACACATTAACATTATTAGTGCAAATATCCATAATTTAAAGTGTGCTGCCCACTCACCCAAAAACAAACAGTATAATGTGGAATAAGTGATATAAGGCGCAAACAACTATTAAAAAGTAACAATAGTGAATAAATCTATATAAAGGGAAGTGTGATGATTAAAGTCCAACCACCCAGCTCAAACCTCACTGGTGGGACCTGTTTCACGGGTTCCAAGGATTCAAGTATTTTTCTCAAACATCCAGGGGGAGCATATGGGGAAAGAAATAAAAATTTAAGTGCAGACGTTTCTATAAAGTAGAATGATATAGTCTTGGCTCGTATAAATGTATTACTCACAAGATGTATGAGTTAATCAGGCAATTGGCAAATTGGGTTGCCACCCATCTGTATCTGGACCCCCCTTGTTTAAGATACCGTCAGCAGGATGATGTATATATAATAGAGAGAGAACTACATAGTGCGATCAAAAAGGTACAACTTTATAATTTATAAAAAAACGGGTCAATAAAATGCGCACTTACAATGTGCCAGTAAAAATCATGCATGTATCTCACAAATGGAGAAAATGGAAGCTCCCCGAACTGCTCACCGCCTCCCTCGGGTGTTTGGCTGGCTTTCTCTCACGGATCTGTGTGCCGATTCAGAGCCTCCCTCACGGCGCCCGTCCAGGAAGATGACGTCACGGCTGCAGAGTTGGTCAGCTACGGGTCGCGTTTGAGTCCAAAATTGGTACACTCTACGCGTTTCGCCCAGCTTGCTGTAGCTGTTGTCGGCTTCGTCAGGAGTGTGTAAAGGTTGGGTGCAGTTGATACTTATATACCCTATATACATGCTAATCTATTCAATTATACAATTAAACAATTGAACAACCTGATCTAAGACTATTATTATGGGAGTAAACTTGGAACTTACAAGTAATATAATCAATTGCTACGCATATGTTAATGTGTAAGTACAGATGACAATACATAAATGGAGCAACCAGAGAACAGACATTATGACCTTGTGATATTTCAAGGTGCATATATATATAAAGTTACAATGATATCCCAACTTGGGCAATATGAAATGTCATTAGACAATTAATGTTTTGAATGGCATATATTTGGATTATCTTCCTTTCTATAATCCTCAAGGCGCAACACATATAAAAATAGATTGGGGAGATGGAGTTTGCGGGGTAAACTCTGTGCTCAGTATAAGACTGTTCACAACATTTTATAATAGTTTTTTCTTACTTCTTCAATGGGTCTTTTATTTCCAATAGTTCTAGCAATAATGTTCAAATTGCAAACAATGGGTCTATCAGAATAGTATTGTTATGAGTTAATATATATGTGCAGTCTTTGGTGGGGTGCAATCTTCTGCACTAACATATATCTGGGAGCTAGTTTGTCATGAAGATATGGCAGGGTATTTATTTCTGATGGCAGTTTAATGGCATCTTATTCTGGGTGTATCTTGGTGGTCCAAACTTTATGTTTAGTGTATATACGTTAATAGATAAATATAATGAGCTGTAAAGATAGTATACAGATTCAATTAATCATATTTGAGATGTGAAGCAAAATTCTAAAGGCTTTCACTAGGGTTGCGTTGACAGGGGGGCTAAATACATATGGAAAAAGACGAAGTGAAGAAGAGTAATTATAAAAAGTAAAAATAAAAAATATAAAGTGTAAAAAAACAGTACTTAGGTGCCAAAAAAAAAAATCTCTATCAATCAACTATAATGACATTTCATTTACAGTTTGTGGACACAGGATCAAACTATCAACATATAGATATAGTGTGTACAGTTGTAGATTCCTAGGTGATATCCTGAAAAATAAGATAGGAAAAGCTGATGCAAAGACAAAGAGACAAAGGATTATAGTTGATTGATAGAGATTTTTTTTTTTGGCACCTAAGTACTGTTTTTTTACACTTTATATTTTTTATTTTTACTTTTTATAATTACTCTTCTTCACTTCGTCTTTTTCCATATGTATTTAGCCCCCCTGTCAACGCAACCCTAGTGAAAGCCTTTAGAATTTTGCTTCACATCTCAAATATGATTAATTGAATCTGTATACTATCTTTACAGCTCATTATATTTATCTATTAACGTATATACACTAAACATAAAGTTTGGACCACCAAGATACACCCAGAATAAGATGCCATTAAACTGCCATCAGAAATAAATACCCTGCCATATCTTCATGACAAACTAGCTCCCAGATATATGTTAGTGCAGAAGATTGCACCCCACCAAAGACTGCACATATATATTAACTCATAACAATACTATTCTGATAGACCCATTGTTTGCAATTTGAACATTATTGCTAGAACTATTGGAAATAAAAGACCCATTGAAGAAGTAAGAAAAAACTATTATAAAATGTTGTGAACAGTCTTATACTGAGCACAGAGTTTACCCCGCAAACTCCATCTCCCCAATCTATTTTTATATGTGTTGCGCCTTGAGGATTATAGAAAGGAAGATAATCCAAATATATGCCATTCAAAACATTAATTGTCTAATGACATTTCATATTGCCCAAGTTGGGATATCATTGTAACTTTATATATATATGCACCTTGAAATATCACAAGGTCATAATGTCTGTTCTCTGGTTGCTCCATTTATGTATTGTCATCTGTACTTACACATTAACATATGCGTAGCAATTGATTATATTACTTGTAAGTTCCAAGTTTACTCCCATAATAATAGTCTTAGATCAGGTTGTTCAATTGTTTAATTGTATAATTGAATAGATTAGCATGTATATAGGGTATATAAGTATCAACTGCACCCAACCTTTACACACTCCTGACGAAGCCGACAACAGCTACAGCAAGCTGGGCGAAACGCGTAGAGTGTACCAATTTTGGACTCAAACGCGACCCGTAGCTGACCAACTCTGCAGCCGTGACGTCATCTTCCTGGACGGGCGCCGTGAGGGAGGCTCTGAATCGGCACACAGATCCGTGAGAGAAAGCCAGCCAAACACCCGAGGGAGGCGGTGAGCAGTTCGGGGAGCTTCCATTTTCTCCATTTGTGAGATACATGCATGATTTTTACTGGCACATTGTAAGTGCGCATTTTATTGACCCGTTTTTTTATAAATTATAAAGTTGTACCTTTTTGATCGCACTATGTAGTTCTCTCTCTATTATATATACATCATCCTGCTGACGGTATCTTAAACAAGGGGGGTCCAGATACAGATGGGTGGCAACCCAATTTGCCAATTGCCTGATTAACTCATACATCTTGTGAGTAATACATTTATACGAGCCAAGACTATATCATTCTACTTTATAGAAACGTCTGCACTTAAATTTTTATTTCTTTCCCCATATGCTCCCCCTGGATGTTAGACATAAAAGTAACATTAAGGAAGAGGAGACCCTGCCCCGAGGAGCTTACAATCTAATTGGTAGGTAGGGAGAACATACAGAGACAGTAGGAGGGAGTTCTGGTAAGTGCGTCTGCAGGGGGCCAAGCTTTATGTATCATGTGTTCAGAATATCCACAGTGCTATTCGTATGCTTCTTTAAGCAAGTGTGTCTTAAGGTGGGTCTTAAAGGTGGATAGAGAGGGTGCTAGTCGGGTACTAAGGAGAAGGGCATTCCAGAGGTGTGGGGCAGTCAGTGAAAAAGGTTTAAGGTGGGAGAGGGCTTTAGATACAAAGGAAGTAGAAAGAAGACATCCTTGAGAAGAACGCAAGAGTCTGGATGGTGCATAACGAGAAATTAGGGCTGAGATGTAAGGAGGGGCAGAAGAGTGTAAAGCTTTAAAAGTGAGGAGAAGAATGGAGTGTGAGATGAACAAACTATCTGAATAAGCTCCTCACCCCTACCACACGCAGCACTTATCACCTGAGATCCGACTCCAGAAGACTGCTCATGGTCCCAAGGTTCAACAAAGTATCCGGCCGCTCCTCCTTCTCTTACCGTGCACCCCAAAACTGGAACAATCTACCAGAGACTCTCACAGCCGCCACCAGTCTAAGTTATTTCAAAACTAAAGCTGCCTCACATTCTAATCTGGTCTGTAACTGTTACATACGCCTGTAATATATATTATCTCTTACTATGCATGCAATGTCTTGTATATAATGCATACCCTGTTCACTTGTGTAACTATCTTTGTAACCATGTATTTGTCATTATAACTCTGTGCCCAGGACATACTTGAAAACGGTAACTCTCACTGTATTACTTCCTGGTAAAACATTTTATAAATAAATAAAAAATACTGTAAAATATACCATGCCAGCAATCTCGTGTTCTAAGCCAGGAGTGCGCAAACTGGGCGGCGCAAGGGGGCGTAGCGGTTACAGAGGCCCTGTGCTGTTCCACAAAGCATTTAAATTAAATGCCAGGGAGAGCACGAGGCCTCTGTAACTCATTTACCTTGGCTTTGGGCGACATGTGGGTCATGTGACGCCACATGGTCATGTGCAGTGACATCACATAACCCGCGACGTCATTTGATGCCGGAACAAAGGTAAGGGAGGCGCGAGCAGTGGGGGAGTGCAGGCAGGGGGCGCAGCCCAAAGTTTGCTCTAAGCCTTAGGGCCGTTCTATACTGTTTGCGGCCGTGTACGCGCGAACGCACGTGCCGCATGCTTTTTGTGTGTATGCTGAGCTGTGAGCTGTGTGAAGGTACTGTGTGTTTATGTGTGTTTGTATATGTGTGTGTGTGTATGTAATGTGTAATTTATTATTTATTAAATAAAAAAAACACTTTCGTAAAAATAAAATATTTGTTAACTTTGTGCAGACACACACATAAATACACACACACACACACACACACACATATACATATGCATACAAACACACACATACATACATTTCAGCGCCGGTAGCGGCGCGAAAAGATTATTTGGCCGTCTTCCCCGCTATCTGTTGGCTCCCTGCCGTGCGCGCGGCGCCATTCTAGAAAGGCTGAGAAATGTCAGCCAACTAAAATTCCGCGCGCGCACGGCATAGCGCGCGCACGTCACTATAGAACGGGCCTTAGAAAGCGGTGACTTTATATAGAACACCTATGAAAGTTGGGTGATGGTTATGCGGCATGGAAAAGTGAACTCCGCGTAGTTGAAGGTTGCATGGAGACAGACATTATACATGACGGAAAGACATTCACGTTTGCAAAAGCTCTGTACATAGCATTTCATGTATGAGGAATTCACAGTGGTCTATTTAAGGCAGGGGTGCTCATCGACTGAGCAACTGTTGCTGAGGCAGGGATATCCTTCTAACTTGACCTGTTGGTGGCCCTTGAGAACTGGAATTGGCCACTCCTGATTTAAAGGTATCGCAAAGTATAAATCTGTAGATACCTAGAAAATGTATTTATTTATTTTTTCATAGAACTGGAGCCCAAAGTGCCACAATAACCACATTCCAGGTTTCCATTCAGTGTATAGGATACAAAAAGCCGCAAGTGGTAGACTGCTCGGGGAATATTATTCCATGTGAATGCGAGTAGGTGCTACGCACGTCAGATGTAGCAATTCCACACACTATACAAGAAGAAAAAGATCACAGAGATATCTCTTGTAATGTGTGCACACTAAATTGTAGGGTCTTTGTGTGAGGTCAGGCAATTGTGAGAGTCACAGCTGACAGTAGCACTCTGCTTTGGCCAGCCTGCAATATCCAGCTAGTACTGGGGCATTGATTCATTACAACTAGTCGCGATTGTATGGACATCTCATTTGCACAGTAGGCATAACTTTTACCTTCCATTGAGCTGAATTATTTTTGATCTGCACCACTATTTAGAGTGCACACGTTACAAGAGATATCTCTGGGATCTTTCCCCCTTTTTGTATGTAGCGGACATGTAAAATGGCTACAGTCATCTCTCCTGCTGACAGTAAGGCCTGGTAAGTTGTGGGCATGCCAGCAGTAATTATGGAGGTTTGCCCTCACACCCTGGTGGAGTGCCCTGTGTATGGATGGGAGTGGTCACATGCTCTGACTCCATGGTTAGTGATGTCAGAGGTGTGTCAGCTTCCAGAGTATACATAAGGCACAGCACTGAGCCTAAAGTTAGTTCTGCCAGTTCTATACAGACCTACGTTCAGCTCTGCCAAGAGGAGGAGTTCTGGCAGGAGCCCAAGTTCAAGTACTAGCCTAAGAGACTGAAAGTTATGTTATAGTAACCTGGTGGAGACTGTGTCCAGGGACCTGGCACAGGGCAGTGATCCCTGCGGGGATAGGGAATCCCTATCTAAGGAGAGATACACCTTTTAAAGGGAGGCACTGACTACAGAATGAGTGGCTAAGATATCTACTGCGAGGGGCAGCTAGCCCACATCACCAATAAAGATGTTCTCATTCACAAACCCTCTCGTGTACATGTGTGGAGTGAATGTACAGAAAGGAGCACCACGGAGGAGTTCCTCAACAGGATCATCCCCTTGCGGACGCAGGGACCCTGATGAGGTGGAGGCGCTGCACTGGAACTAGGTGAGACTCAGCACACTACCTCAGCTGCCTGTCTGGACGGGTCCTCCCCATACACCATCATGCGGGAGACTCAGGAGTCCTGTTGCCAACAGGTGCACCACCAGACACTACCACACTGTAATGGGGGCCGGTTAGACCACAGGGGCCAATGTGAGATTGGGTGGGTCAGGCCGGGCCAGAAATACCGTTACATGTATATTGTATTGTAAATAATATAATATTTGTTCTTTCAGTGTCACACTAAAAATAAAAAATTAAATTTCCCCAAGCTACTATAGGTACAGATGTATCCAGACTTACAGTCCCCGTGACCGCGGCAGGGTTCGAGATTGCCACCGCAGCTTGGCTACGGTCAACCGGCAGAATTTTTTGTGTAGTTATTTATGTCGTTGCAGTTCAGTGTGTGTGTGTGTGTGTGTGTGTGTGTGTGTGTGTGTGTGTGTGTGTGTGTGTGTGTGTGCTCAGCAGGTGGCGAGCCGCACGGGAGCCGTGAATTGCATATAAATACCGGCGATTTACACTTGGTTTTGTGCGGCACCGAAAATAGTACGTCTGACATCTGTACACAAGGATTCATTTAATGCAGATGGTGTACAGTATTGCAGATTGTACAGTACTTTACTGAAAACACTGCGCACTAAGCAAATTTGCCTCTGTCCGTCTTTAAGATGGCATATAAAGGTGAAACGAGACCTGACTGCAGCTATGTCTGATTTATTCTGCCATTCAAGACATTACAGATAAGAGGGTAACCCTCTCTGAGATATATCAGTATATCGCTACGAAGTACCCCTTCTACAACAGCAGCAACAGCAGCTGGAAGATTCTATTCAATACAACGTAAGCATTAACGATTGCATAATTAGAATAGCGCCCCCCGGCGTGGCGGGTGGGTACTGGGCATTACACATGTTGGGTATGTTCGATTATGGCAACTTTCAAAGGATTGGTTACACACAAGAGCTGAAACAGACATCACTTTATTATATTCATTTCCTCCCATCATTTCTCCATGTACTGTCACCCAACAATGTCAGCTGACATAACCATCTAAAAGCAACTAAATCCAATAAAAAAAAATCCATGATAATATGATCCTAAGAAAACATCGTCTCTGTGCCATTTTTCACAGCTGGATTTGAACACAGTGCCCCCCCTCTATGGAACTTGATTCATCTGTCTACCTGTTTATTTGGGATAATATTGGTAATTCAATCTCTGACGTGACTATTGGAGAACATTACAGCTAGATCCTTCAGCCAAACGCGATTTTGGCTAATTGTGTGCTTTGTTTTTTCTCACCAACATTTCAAAAGGTCACAGAGGCTAAAACTAGGGTCTGAGACAATTGTCACAATATGAGGATTATGTGCGACATGTTTGGGTGAAACGGCAATAAATTCCGGATTCACATTACATGGCATTGACACACACACACACACACACACACACACACACACACACACTGTATATAGCCCATTACATGGCATTGACACACACAAACATTGTATATAGCCCATTACATGGCATTGACACACACACACGGTATATATAGCACATTGCATGGCATTGACACAGACACACACACTGTATATAGCCAATTACATGGCATTGACACACGTGACACACGTATTACTGCCTCTGGGCAGGAGGGGGGGGGGTCCTCAGAACCCGAAGCCAAGTCATTTTTCTAATAATAAATAATGCAGATTGAAACTCAGAATTAGATTAAAAGTAATCTGCTGTGGATTTGTGATGGTTGAGAAACTCTGACAGATAAAATATTGCTCTAAAATGACTTTTCTAAAAATGGCTATTTGACGGAAGGTAACAAGACTTGCAACACAAAAAGCATTGTGTGCTCCAATATAGGTGCACATAGGGTTGCCAGGTGTCCAGTATTGAACCGGACAGTCCTGTATTTGTCCTATTTCGAGTACAAAATGAGGGGTAATACTGGATATGTATGTATATACCGGTATTACCTCTCTGGACATGTATGTGTCCGGTATTACCTCTCTGTACATGTATGTGTCCGGTATTACGTCTCTGTACATGTGTCCGGTAATATCTCTCTGGACATGTGTCCGGTAATATCTCTCTGGACATGTATGTGTCCGGTATAACCTCTCTGCACATGTATGTGTCCGGTATAACCTCTCTGCACATGCATGTGTCCGGTATTACCTCTCTGGACATGTATGTGTCCGGCATTACCTCTCTGGACATAGTGATCTGACCGGCTTGGGGTGCGTGAGATTTCCCCGAGCAGGGAGAGAGTAGGGCTACTGCTAAGTGGCTGGGCAGCTTCCTGCATCCTGATTGGCTGCATTACTCAGCAGCAGCAAATCAGGAGGAGGTGTCAGGAGCCTGGGGGTGTGGCCAAGGAGAGATGGAGCGTGCTGCACGTTTCACCATTATGTCCAGTATTCACGGAGCAGCCGCACATAGATTTATTTTTAAGGGTAATATATTTGTTTTCTACTTAAAAGAATTAAAAGTATCTAATGATTAGAATTTGACCTGACCAATAATAGCCTAAAAACCTGTATCTAATACAAAGTGCTGGAATGTTAATGTTGTCTGCGGGACACTGAGACGTAGGTTACCATTAGGCAGTCACAGAAATGTTATTACTTAACAAAGGGGCCATGCTCGTTGTCTCCAGCCCCACAGATTTATAGACTGCTAGGGTCACTAATTGAACAATGGGCAACATGAGACGAGACCAAGTTACTTGTATGATGGAAACGGAGACAATGTCTGTCTGCTTTGTCTGGTGGGGAGTTTGAACTCTTGTAGAATGATGCCACCCAAGGGGGAACGTTTAGTATCAATTCCTTATTGTTATACCATAGCCACAATGTAGGTTCATATATGCAGTCACTATAAATGTAGGCTAACATTACTCTGATGGGTTTAATATATAAATGAATGGCGCTCAGAGCATTATTAAATCTGAGTCCTATTATCCAGGAGTAGGCAAATAATTGGTGGGGAGCCATGCTGGTCCTTCCATTTAGTAACTAAGGAGGGAGAGGGAGGAGGGGGTATGATACCTTTTATTGGGCCAACAAGTACGGTAGTTGATACGTTACAAGCTTTCCCACCTCTGTTGGTTTCCATCCATCCCATTTTAAGCCCCGATGTAACAGAGCTCGGTGGATTTAGGCCTATGTGGAATAGCTGTAATGTATCTGCTATAATTAGCTATGCTTCTGTGTTTCTATGCTATACAGCCTTTGTGCACTTGGAATGAAGTGTAATGGAAGTATACACAATAGAATACATGTCCTTATATACAGAGAAATGTAACTGCTCTGATCCTACATATCCAATGAAATAAATTGTCCTTAAACCTCCTCTTTGAAATTGTTACCCAGTAAAAGTATCATTTCGACCCAACCCCGGTCGCTGTTCGGATATCCTGGAAGACGGCATGAAGCGGAAAACACCGCAGGTTGCTGGTTTAATGGACGATGGCCTGTCTGTAAAAGGCACCTGTCAGCTGCAAATTAACTTGGAGCACAAAAACGTGGCTACACTGGATGGTGTCAATCTTTTCTTGGTAACTTAATGACTGAACTCTCCAACAAAAAAGGGCAAATCTTAGACCGTGAACCCAGAGATGATCATTAATTAGATTGGTTGTATTTCTATTTTATAAAGTGTATGTGTATATATATATATATATATATATATATATATATATATATATATATACTGTAAATATTACTGTATATTCACATGTCTTAGACAGGTCTGCAACCCTGTCTTTCACCATTATCACCCAGCACACAGCACTTCCACTGCAGCAAGGGATTCTGGGAAATGACATGCAAATGAGCACACAGTGCCACCTTTTATCTCAAGCTCACATTACATGAACAACCCTTAGCCAATGCATGCTGCTTTAGACACAGCTTTTAAGCAAGGGCTTGGGAGATGCAAAGCCAGTAAACCCACTCATATATATATATATATATATATATATATATATATATATATATATATATATATATATATATATATATATATCTGATTGTGTGATCCCTGCGTGGAGACCACTATGGATGTACCCCCCTACCCCTTTTTATTTTCTGTATCCCCTTTCCCTACTTTTATGTTTTGAAAAATAATAAAACACAAGTTGGAAACGAGAAAAAAAAGGGCAAATCTTGAGCAAAAAAAACCCCTTTATTCTTTTGTAGCCATTTACAAAAAATAAGCCGTAAATTGATTACACGAATGGTTTACTATATAGATTGTGACCTCCCGTGCCAAGTATCAGTTACATTCCCACAGGCATGTAATGATGGGTTGCAGTTGTTGCTATAGAGATTTAATTCCTTAATGTCTATAAAGACATGGAATGCAGCTGTTCCCTGGAAACAATAGATAAGAGTAAAGGGGGGCGGGGGGGGGGGGCTTCACCAGATGTTATCTAACAGCTCCTGGCAGAGCTGTGGGGAGTTAATATTGTTTCTATCCCATTAGCACACGAGTGCTAGATAATGATGAACGTCTCTTGCTAGATGTGCTGATCAGATGGCAGGGTTGGACATCTGTAATGTGTTGACCTGGGGAGCTGAAGAAAATGTAGCAAGGGGAATAACAGACAGAAGTGACGTTCCGGGGACCCTGCAAATGTCAATCTTTATTTTACACCATGCGTAGTGACAGGCTGCCAATTATTTCGCTGCCCTCTGCAGCCTCCTGACCTTCTATACTTTGTGCAACAGCGCGCCAAGGAAACGCATGAGTGGATGTCAGCACGTGCCCTCCCATGCACCAGGGGGCATTACCAAACAATCAGGTGATATGTTTGTTTGCGGGCGTGCTATATGCATCCCTCATCGTTCAGAGCAAACATCAGAGCAGCAAAAGACCATCTGCAGTGTAATGGTGCAGGTTTCCATACAATGGTAAAAAAAATATATATATAAATATTTATATATATATATATATATATATATATATATATATATATATATATATATATATATATATATATATACACACACACATATACACACACATACGGCACAAGTATTACATTAATATGAGTATTAATGTACCAATAAAGCTGATAAAGTCCTGGTTTTGAAAATACTGTATATCCTAATGAAGTGCGATCCTGTCACATGATCAACTGCTCGATATACGTGCTGGTCATAGGATTATACCTGAAATATTAACCCTACGCGTTTCGTTTCTCTTGAAAATCGGGATCACCCCTGATGAAGTCTCCAAGAGAAACGAAACGCGTAGGGTTAATATTTCAGGTATAATCCTATGACCAGCACGTATATCGAGCATTTGACAGTGCTACTATTGCAGTGTATTGAAAATATAGCGCCATTCAGCTACGGGACATTCAACAGCTGATCGAATCCCCCTCCACTGCCTGACGTCACGGAAACGAGACAAGGAGAGGAAAGATCGCGAGATTTGGGCTCAGGGAGTCTAACAACTTGCTGGAACACATCAGAGGAGAAAAGGAACACGCTGTGTCTCTGTGTTTGTCTGGCTGATTGCCGTGTGGTGGCAAACACCCACACCGCCGACTTTGACTCTGCTACACTGTAAGTAGCTCGCATCTGTTGCACAATACACCTTTTTTTTATCAGTACTTCACCGTATGTGGTCTCTTTCAGTTACTCACAGGATCGCACTTCATTGGGATATATTTTCAAAACCAGGACTTTATCAGCTGTATTTGTACATTAGTACTCATTATCTGTAATACTTATCTCTGCGCCGTCTGTCTATCATTTTCCATGTTCTATATTTTGATCTTTGTGTGAGGTCTGAGACATTGTGGCAGCATTTTTAGGTACACCTACTTTATTGCTATTTTTGCGCACCAATATCCCAGCTTTAGGTCCCCAATGGGCAATTTTGTCAAATATATATATATATATTTACCAGATGGGCGTCCAGTAATGAGAGACAGCACACTGCAAGTAGTCATCCTTGGAGAAGGAGTAGCTCGGTGAGTAAAGACACTGACTGGCACTTAGTTTGAAGCAGGGGAGCCTGGTTCGAATTCCCGGTGTCGGCTCCTTGTGACCTTGGGCAAGTCACTTTATCTCCCTGTGCCTCAGGCACCAAAATCATAGATTGTAAGCTCCACGGGGCAGGGACCTGTGCCTGCAAAATGTCTCTGTAAAGCGCTACGTAAAACTAGCAGCGCTATACAAGAACATGCTATTATTATTATCCAAACAAAAAATTGTATTGAAATAAAAGGGCACTGCAACCAACGTTTCGGTCACCACAGAGGGAACTTCATCAGGGACCGCATAACACTGATGAAGGTCCCTCTGTGGTGACCGAAACGTTGGTTGCAGTGCCCTTTTATTTCAATACAATTTTTTGTTTGGATTACAACATGCAAGTGTGCTGTCTCTCATTACTGAACGCCCATCTGGTAACTATCTTTACTTTATACATATGGGATAAGCATCTGTTTTTTGCCTTGATACTTGTGTGCCAGCTGCTTTCCTCTGTAATATATATATAATACAAAGTTTGCGGTACCCGCTTGGGTGCATCTGAAACGAAATTAATTTTAAAAAGTGGAAAATTCAGGCACTTCCAGGACGTTAACAACTATAGAAAATAGTAATTTATTTAACCATCAATGTTTCGCCTTATACATGAGCTTTTCTCGAGACTTGAATAAGGCTGCGGCCCCGCTGGCACTGACCGCGCTCATGCTTGAGAGCGGTGACGTCACCAGCTCTCCAAGCATGAGCGCCGGGTGTCCTGGTTATTTCGCAAGTGTGCGAGGGGCGTTGCAGGCAAGTTGAGCGAGCTTGAAAGACAATTTTTTTTGTTTACTCAAGCGCGAAGCTTGGGTAAGCG
This sequence comes from Ascaphus truei, assembly GCF_040206685.1. Classification (NCBI taxonomy): domain Eukaryota; kingdom Metazoa; phylum Chordata; class Amphibia; order Anura; family Ascaphidae; genus Ascaphus; species Ascaphus truei. The sequence goes on along the minus strand of NC_134496.1, from coordinate 22,448,436 downwards.
TGCCCGCGCGAGCAGGAGGGGACAATTTGAATTACTGAAACTAAACTCGGCAAGCACCGCGCGCTCAGCGCTAGCGTGGCCGCAGCCTAAACCAAAACGTTGCTGATTCAATAAATTACTATTTTGTATATTTATTCAAGTCAACACATGACATATTACACCGTGTCATGATTTAACAAAAATAAAGCCAAAATGGAGAAGCCATGTGTGAAAAACTAAGTACTGCCCATCACCCTAGCAACTGCCCTACTATTTTCCTGCTCTGGATAATCCTGCGGCCCCCCAAGCCGGTCAGGTCACTATGGCCAGAGAGGTAATACCGATATACACATACACGCCCAGAGAGGTAATACCAATATACACATACACACCCAGAGAGGTAATACCGGTATACACATACACGCCCACAGAGGTAATACTGGTATACACATACACGCCCAGAGAGGTAATACCGGTATACACATACACGCCCAGAGAGGTAATACTGGTATACACATACACGCCCAGAGAGGTAATACCAATATACACATACACACCCAGAGAGGTAATACCGGTATACACATACACGCCCAGAGAGGTAATACTGGTATACACATACACGCCCAGAGAGGTAATACCGGTATACACATACACGCCCAGAGAGGTAATACTGGTATACACATACACGCCCAGAGAGGTAATACCGGTATACACATACACGCCCAGAGAGGTAATACCGGTATACACATACACGCCCAGAGAGGTAATACCGGTATACACATACACACCCAGAGAGGTAATACCGGTATACACATACACGCCCAGAGAGGTAATACCGGTATACACAGACACGCCCAGAGAGGTAATACCGGTATACACATACACGCCCAGAGAGGTAATACTGGTATACACATACACGCCCAGAGAGGTAATACCGGTATACACATACACGCCCAGAGAGGTAATACCGGTATACACATACACACCCAGAGAGGTAATACCGGTATACACATACACGCCCAGAGAGGTAATACCGGTATACACAGACACGCCCAGAGAGGTAATACCGGTATACACATACATGCCCAGAGAGGTAATACCGGTATACACATACACACCCAGAGAGGTAATACCGGTATACACATACACGCCCAGAGAGGTAATACCGGTATACACAGACACGCCCAGAGAGGTAATACCGGTATACACATACATGCCCAGAGAGGTAATACCGGTATACACATACACACCCAGAGAGGTAATACCGGTATACACATACACGCCCAGAGAGGTAATACCGGTATACACATACATGCCCAGAGAGGTAATACCGGTATACACATACATATCCAGAGAGGTAATACCGGTATACACATACACGCCCAGAGAGGTAATACCGGTATACACATACACGCCCAGAGAGGTAATACCGGTATACACATACACGCCCAGAGAGGTAATACCGGTATACACATACACGCCCAGAGAGGTAATACCGGTATACACATACATATCCAGAGAGGTAATACCGGTATACACATACATGCCCAGAGAGGTAATACCGGTATTCACATACATGTCCAGAGAGGTAATACCGGTATACACATACATGTCCAGAGAAGTAATACCGGTATACATATACACGCCCAGAGAGGTAATACCGGTATACACATACATATCCAGAGAGGTAATACCGGTATACACATACACGCCCAGAGAGGTAATACCGGTATACAAGTACATGTCCAGGATTACCTCATTTTGTACTGGACAGTGTGTCCAAATACAGGACAGTCCGGCTCAATATTGGACACCTGGCAACACTACATACTAGTCATGCCGTGAAGTGGCTGCAGGCTTATAACCCTTTGGCCAAAGGGTTTAACTAAATGACCCTTACTCATGAGAATACCTACATTGAAGTATTTAACGATGTATTTTGTCACATTGGATGTAGCATTGGGTATCTTTGTCTTTTGTTGTAAACACTTGGCCACGCCCAGTAGCCCTCCTTTTGACACTAATACATATATGAAGTGGTGTGTTCTGGGGTTAGAGATTGCTGGGATTGTGTGTTTATATATATAATAATAAATATATAATAATAAATATATATATATTTTTTATATACATACATATATAAAAATAAGAAGCAAAGTGAAACATTACATTGAATATTCCAAATGAAAGATTGAAAACAAATCTCTGAGTGTTGCGAGAAACCCAAACAATTGTTAATTGAAGGTGCAGGGCCTCTTGCAGCAAAGTCTAACACTGAATGTGTCAGTAAATTGTTTAATTATTCTGTGGCTGCCCTTCCAAAAACCCGGAGACAAAAACCAGCTTCTATCAGATTAATGGTCCTTGCAAGTTTAATGTCCCTGAGCACAAACTGAAATTAAGAATGCAAACAAGTGAAGGCACCTCCAACAGCCTAATTACAGTCAATAGCAGGCAGGGCACTGAACCTCTGTCAGTACAAACGCACAAACAGGAAGAAGTCAATATGTCATCCTTATGCCCTTTAGTCTTTCCTCCCAAAACACTTTTGCGCAGTGTTCTGTCAATTCCAATGCCATAAACACAAAAGGCATCTCCTTCTTCCACGGAATTAATGGTGTGTGTACAGTAATAATGTAAACCTGGTCTGCACAACTCGTAAAGCGAGAAGGGCCGAACTGCTCCAAGCAAAAAAAATTTGGGCCGCACGGTTAAAATCATCATCATCATATCTCCTCCAGCACCTCTCATTATCATCAGCCTCATACATCTCCCCCAGAACCCCTCATATCAACCTTTGTGATACTCCCCATCTATCTCTCATACCCCCATCTCTCCTCCTCACCCACACACATAATACTCCCCCTCCACATCAAACACACAATACCCCCCTGCACACCACACACATCCCTCCCCATGCACCTCACATCCTTCTCCCCCCGTGCACCTCACATCACTCTCCCCCCTGCACCTCACATCACTCTCCCCCCTGTGCACCTCACATCACTCTCCCCCCTGTGCACCTCACATCACTCTCCCCCCGTGCACCTCACATCACTCTCCCCCCGTGCACCTCACATCACTCTCCCCCCTGCACCTCACATCACTCTCCCCCCCTGCACCTCACATCACTCTCCCCCCCTGTACCTCACATCACTCTCCCCCCCTGAACCTCACATTACTCTGCCCCCCAGCACCTCACATCATTCTCCCCCCTCTGCACCTCCAATCACCCCCCTGCACTTCAAATCACCCCCTGCACCTCTAATCCCCCCCCCCCATTGCACCTCACCCCCCCCTTGCACCTTACCCTCCCACCCTGGCACCTCACCTCCCCCGCTGGCACCTCACCTCCCCCCCCCCTGGCACCTTACCCCCCCCCCCCCGGCACCTCACCCCACCCCGGCACCTCACACCCCCTTGCACCTCACCTCCCCCAACGGCACCTCACCTCCCCACAACGGCACCTCACCTCCCCCCGGCACCTTACGGAGCAGGCAGGACTAGCACACTCGTGCAGTCCTGAGAGCGGTTTTGCGGCTCCCGGGCAGGAGAGGAGGGGGCTCGGGGCTCCCGGGCGGGAGAGGGGGATCGGGACTCGCGGCCGGGAGAGGAGGGGGGGACTCGCAGCCGGGAGAGGAGGGGGGGACTCGCAGCCGGGAGAGGAGGGGGGGACTCGCGACCGGGAGAGGAGGGGGGGACTCGCGACCGGGAGAGGAGGGGGGGACTCGCGGCCAGGAGAGGAGGGGGGGACCCGCGGCCGGGAGAGGAGGGGGGGGGGACCCGCGGCCGGGAGAGGAGGCTCAGGAGGGAGGACGGGGAAAGCCGTCGCAGGCCGCACAATGAGTGTTGTGCAGGCCTGATGTAAACGATTGGAGGGGTGCTACTGCTACTGTACTATGTAGCAAGGTAAAAAAAAAGCCGGCACACCAAATCGTGCAACAAATGTGTCTTTATTAACTCAACGTTTCGGCTTCCCGATTAAGCCTGTAAACAGCATTGGGAAGCTGAAACGTTGAGTTAGTAAAGACACATTTATTGTGCCCAATTTTATTTTTTGCGCACACAAAAGGATACTACCAGCACTGGACACGATAGTTGAAAATATACAGGGTGATTTGTTGATCCATACAAACTACAGTATCACAACGTTGCGGTCATCGTGGGACCTCCCTCAGGGGTATCATAGCGACACTGTGGCAGCAAAAGTGGTGCCAAACAGAAGATGAGGGGATAGGGTGGGAAGCCCCCTTCTGTTTGTCGCCACTTTTTATTTATGAAGTGTCTGTCACAGCGTTGTTCTAGATCAACAAGTTTGTGCAGTACTGGTATTCATAACCTTGTGGGGATTATCTGTTCTAGTCAATTTACTATTTCTGTGCCCTATATGGTCACTGCTATTTTGTGAGAGTGCTGCCATTACAATATACACACACACACACACACACAC